>NC_143562.1:112367500-112582500 GCF_054136105.1 Typopeltis vanoorti | reverse complement strand
TTTTTTTTTTTTGAAATAAAATATTGTGGGGTACTGTGTCAAAAGCTTTCTGCTGGTCTAGAAAAACTGCTAAAGTTAGTTTGTGGTTTGTGTTGGTCTTGTGATGAATAAATCAAGTTTGTGAAGTTCGGCAGCGCGTGCTCAGTGATTAGTTTCTATCTAAACCCATACTAGTTCTTATAGAAGAAGTGGTTTTTTTTTCTAAAAAATTACTAATCTATTTTTTACTAATTTCATCAATATTTTGGAGAAAACCGGGAGTAGGGAGATTAGCCTATAGTTTTAAGATCATTTTTGCATCTTTTTTATATATTGGTTTCTTAAATTGTGTTGGAAACACACCAGTCATCAGCGATAGATTGAAGATAGTCGTCAAAGGAGATATCAGATATTCCTGGCACTCCCGCACAATTTTGACATTAATACTATTGAAGCAGAAGAGTTTTTAAGTTTCACTATAATATTTTTGATTTCATTCTCACGAGTAGGAAAACCTACTTTGAACTTTCAATTCTTTCAAGTCCGTGATTTACGGATGGATTACTAGGACTATTTACAAGTTTTTCATTGGCGGCTATGAAGTAATTATTAAATCTGTCTGCTAACGTTATTTCACCGTTTAAATTTATATGATTGCTGTCCTCATTACCAAGTCTTGGAAGTGTTGGTTTTCGGATATTTATGAGCAGTATATTGTTTACAAATTTCCATTGTTTTTTGGCACCTCCTTCACGTTTCAAAAATTCATTACGGTAATACTCATTTTTTCCTTCTTTCAGTTTTTGACTTACTTGATTCCTATAATATCTGAAGCTATTCTCATAGTATTCATTGTGAGGGTATTTTTTCGTGTTTTATGTATCCTATCTCTGAGTTTTATACATTGTTTTATACCTTGCGTTATCAATGGCTTCGCTAGTTTGCGTCTGTTTCCTTGGAGTATGACAGTGGCGTGCTGTATTTCATTATCTAATATGCTAATAAATTTGCAGTAAGCATTGTCAACATTGTCGACGATGACTGTGTTTCCAGTTGTTTCAGATTGGGCTTCGAGTTGTTTGTCGCAAAACCGACCACAAGAACACATTCAATTAACAGTAACCTCATAGTTTTAGTTGCTTCGGCTGTAATTACCATTAACACTCGCAGTTCGCAGAAAAAGTCTGAACAACAGTTGCGCGTTTGAACACGCATCGCAGTTCTGCTCAGAGACGAGGCACTGTTTAAGCAAAGCACCTCTCTAAAAATTAGTCGATCCCCCGGACCCCTCCCAATGAATAACTGAAGGATCGTCCAACTCAGCGGCGGTTCCACTCAATGACAGGCTTTTCCTACTACTGAGCAGAACCGCTCATATTTCAGGGTAAAACTAATAATAATACTTATTATTATTAGTATTTACTACTAATAATAATAAGTATTATGATTAACTTAAAATAAAGAGCCAAAAGGCTTCAGTTCGGCGATGGAAATTTATATATATATCAAGTGGATATTAAATCCATCATTATTTCAAAGCCGAATATAGAAACTATGAAAGTTTCGAAGAAAAAGTTGACCAGAGAGCTTACGGGAATACACTCGTCGGCACTCTCACGAGTTGCCCTAACGCAGACCACTTAAAAGACATTAGCGCCTGTCCGAGTGTCCATATATTCGCATTCTGTTGGTTCATTTTGATAGGGTTTCACTGGCCTGACAACTGTTTCGAGCTAGTTGGTTCTCCTCAGAGACTAGACACTACAACTCTCCGTCTCCACCACTCAATCCAGCAACTACAGCAAACCGCATCAGATGGTAGTGTATTATGATGATATGGCGGACAGATGTTCGAATAAGAAAATATGTTTCCATCATCTTTTCCATTTTAAGATCATATCTATTAAATAAATTCAACTTTAAATTACATTTTGATTTCAAGTTCCTTAGTACTGAGCGAGAGTTTTTTGCTCTCTTAAGGTTTCTTCCGGATCTGGTCCCCGCTGAGGGGGAGGGGCTTAAGATTTCGGGAAAGTTTTACCTTGAGAGAGCAGTTTGAGTCTCTTGGGATTGGCGTTCAAAATTCCAATCCCAAGAGACAAATGAACGCCATCTTCCACCCACCAACCGTATTTTTTGTCTGTAAATTGCGTGTTCTGAAGGCCAATTTGTTTGTACGAAAAATGTGATATGAAATAAAATGCAGTGCGTTTCGTTATTCGAAAATATTATTGATATGAATTCAGCCGTGATAGTAAAAAATGCCCACCATAAGTTATTATTATTATTGTTATTATTACGTGACACCTCCAAGGAGTCCAAAGCCTTATCGAGGGAGACACCTACTCCACAACTCTCCGTCTCCACCAACTTCAGCGAACCGCATCGGTTGGTACTGTATTATGATGAATGATACTTTGGACACGGAGGATACGGTGGTCACGGTTCGAATAAGAAAAAATGTTTTCATCACCTATCCCATTTTAAGAACATATCTATTAAATAAATCCAACTTTTAATTACACTTTGATTTTAAAAAAGTTGAAATACATAATAAAAAGTATTTCTTTTTGAAAGCCTGCTAAAAACGAAATACAATTAAAACATAAACACACCTAGCCATTGCATTAACAAAACTTGGAAATTATTAAAAAAAAATAAACGAAAGTTTTTTTTGGAACATGTTCTAAAACAAAACACAAGCTCATCACACAAAATCAGTTTATTGACTCGATTAATAGCGCAGAAATTGAAAGGAAACGTGTTTCACCGAAGGTGTCCGTTCAAGGAATTTTCAGTCCCCCGGTGTTGCCATCGGGTTTTTTGACTGCCTGATGTGGAGGGTAGGTTCAGGTTCTTCTTGAAGAATCGCTTTTCTCCTGTTGCTTGCAACAGGAGAAAAGCGATTTTCATTGAGAAAAGCGAATTTCAATTCCACGTGCCCAATCAATGCTCTGTAATAGTCAGGTTTATGTGAGGTCAATGACTTCGGTTTCTGTTCCTTACCAATAGTTTCCTTCAGATTTCACATCGGGAGTTCCTCTGTGGTCTCTGGATACGACGCAGCTTCACTGATGTCCAGGATTTCTTTTGAAAAAGATCTTTCGGAATGAAACTGGACAAGCCCCGTCACATCTTCCGATATTTGCTTAATGCCGTGCCACTTTTCAGTTTATTTATTTTATTTATTAATGGTCTTTTTTTCTGCAGGCTTAGCGATACTGGAAGTTACACGAGGGTGAAGTTGATGCTTCTTTGCGGCGTTTTTCTTATTATATTCCTATTCCTTCAAAAAAACGTTTTTTAGAAACAAGTCGCACGAATCTTTTCAGCGTTTATGCTCATTAAGTTATGGTGACGGTATGTGAACAAAAAGCATTTTTATTCAAGTAAACTTATTATGCACACTGCTTTCAAAATATGTTTATTTATTTAGTTAATATAATTGGTAGATGGTCATGGATTGTACAGAAACACACAAAGCACATTTTAAATTAAAAAGGGAAGCATAAAGAAGTTTTCCAAAAATTATCACAGTTTTTCACGATTTATGATTGTCGTAACATATTTTCGTAAACTTGAATCTTACGAAGAACAGGACTGTGATTTATAGAAAGTGTTTATACTGAAATTTAATCCAATTTCCTTCCCTCCCCTTATGTTCACATAAGAAGAGGGAGGGAACTTGAAAATGTGGCGGATCTCATAGTAGTGTGAAGATATACCGAACACGTGAGAATTGAATTTTTCCCGTCTTAAACATACACTTTTTACTGCGCGATGCCATTTATGGCTGATAATGATGTAAATTTCTTCAGAATAAAGTCTCTCTAATAATTTTGGTACTTACAGACACGGGGAATTGCACGAGCAGGAGCCTTGCGTATTCATTACCGCATTTCTGGTTTCTTCTAAGCAACAGACTTGCATGAAGAAAGAAAGAAAGAAAACAGAACAATAACTTTTCCATGAACATTAATCTATCATTATAGAAGAAATAGTGTTTAAATTCAGAATAAGTCACATGAAATTGCTTCTGATTCTAATTTAAAAGAAATGCGTCTCAGAGCAGAACAACAATGAATCTGAACTGGAAAAGAAATTCTGTTTTTGTTGTTGTTCTCAAGTGAATTTTACAAATAAACGAAAAAAGGAGAGTTTGCACGTGAAGTTTCTTCATGACTAGCTATTTGTATACTGAGCCCAGTTGAGAGCATCGAACACTCAGAATAACTTGTGATGACGTCATCCTTTCAGTAAATAAATGTGGAGTCTCACAATTAAATTTTATTGCTTATCAAATAAGGTAATGAAAGCAAAGTGTTTTGATTGCACATATATTTTAAATTAAAAAGGGAAGCAATAAACACACACACACACACACACACACACACACACACACACACACACACACACACACACACACACACACACACACACACACACACACACACACACACAAACAAACAAGAGGAGCCAGCTTATTAGGTGGAATTCATTCCTGGTTATATGAAGCATGCAGACATAAAAATTACCTGCTCGTACAGGTAATATTTACAGTTAAAATGTAATAATTTTAAACTATTTGTTTATTTATTTTTTAACTTCACGCTGCTTGTAATATAACTAAAATATTGGGTGCTTTTCATAACTTGACATAAAAGGCAGTTGCTTACGTTGTCCATGCGTTACTGAATACAGCAGTGTCACCTCACGTACCAAATGCCAATTTCAGGGAAATCGCCCTATTGGAGAGTTCTCACACACCACTGTTTACGGTCGTCCGTAATCGAAGCACTTTTGTGGTCAGAAGAACCACAGACTACTAACCTGAATAGACAAGTGGCTACTATCTCTACTTCACAATCAACAAACTGTCCGTTGTGGAGATCTTTAGGTGGTGGGTAATTTTTATCGTCTGTTAATTAAGTGCATTAAGCAGAGAATCGCAGTCAAATAATCGGAGAATATCCTCACTCTTTGGAGTTCCTAAAACCAGTGGCGGACCATCGCACAGGCGCAAGAAGCGCGCGCGTGGGGCCTCCTGAGAGATACAATTTGCGAACCTCAGGCACAGTACCATCTTCATCTAGACCAGCGTTTTTTAACCTTTCTAAGCCTAAGGACCAGTAAAATGCCTAAAACAATTCTACGGACCACTAAGTTAGGTAATTTTTTTTAAATGTATGTGGGGATTACCAACATTTACAACATATACATATAATATATACATATTTACATACAACATTTACATATTATATTTACACATACAACATTCACGTATACAAAAACATTTACAAATACATATGGAAACAATTAAGTTGGAAGTAAACGATTAAAAGTGTATCATCACTGAACACAGTTTTACTTTTTATTAAACAAATAAAGGTATCAGCTTCCGATTTGCTGTGGGCAAATGAATGGGTATGACAGCGCCGTCCCGCTGACATCCCTATTCATCTGCCCACAGCAACTTTTATATGTTATCCCCATTCATCTTCCCACACTCATTAAACCCACCCTACAACAACATCTTTAGCGCCGTTGGTACCATGGGCAAATGAATGGAGAATGTCAGCGCTGTCTCACTGATGCCTTCATTCATCTGTCCACAACTACGTTTATCTTTAATCCCCATTCATTTGCCCACAGCAACTTTTATATATTATATGTTTCCCCCATTCATCCGCCCATGCTCATGAAGCTTGCCCCACAACCAGGGGCGCGCCGACAATATGTGCAATGTGTGCAACGCACACAGGGCCAGGATAATAAAGGCGCCAAAGATTTCAGGCGAGGAGGAAATACTTAAAAATATTATTCATTAATTATATCAAAATTAATTACATTTTTGTTTAAATTTAAATTATATTTTATAGATTTGTCTTAAACAAATTATTTATAATCACTTATTTGTTATTATTCCTTAAGATATTATTTTATTCTGATCCTAGTTCTAACAAGTAGTTTAGAGTAAACAAGTAAAAACTTGAACTTGCGTGAGTTGACTGTTTACAGGATGCGAGCGTTTGAATTGGTTTAATCTTGTTCACACTCGCATTTGCTCTAAACATATATAAGAAAATTTGCTGCAGTTTTTAACTTTATTGTATATTCTGCTGTTATCCGCAGAATATAGGCAACATCTTGCAATGTACCTGAATCGTCATGAGAAAAATTTAAATCATTTGAACAATTACAAAAAATGGACAGAATTAATTACATCCTTAAAAATAAAACTTGTATTGATCATTTGCAACAAACAGTTTTAGATAATGGAAGGAAACGTTGGTATGAAGTTATAAAAAGAATACATTTTGTAGTACAGTTTTTAGGCAAACAAAATCTAGCTCTTCGTGGTAAAAGTAATAAACTTTACGATCGCAACAAT
The DNA here is from genome assembly GCF_054136105.1 of Typopeltis vanoorti. Classification (NCBI taxonomy): domain Eukaryota; kingdom Metazoa; phylum Arthropoda; class Arachnida; order Uropygi; family Thelyphonidae; genus Typopeltis; species Typopeltis vanoorti. Next base: position 112,576,130 of record NC_143562.1, on the reverse strand, counting down.
GGCAATTTTTTAAAATGCACTGAGATGTTAGAAAAGTTTGATCCTTTTATATCGCAACACACGCGACGTGTAGCTAATGATCCTGACTTTAAAAATATGCTCTCCTATTTAGGAGATAAAATACAAAATGAAATACTCACTTTATTGGCATCAAATATTAAAAATAACGTTTTTATAAAGTGTTTTTTTATTGGGGGGGGGTATAGGGGCGCCAACTAAAGTTTTGCACACAGGCGCCGGGCACTACTGGCGCGCCCCTGCCGACAACTTTTATCTTCACGCACTCTCTGATTGGACCTTGTAAACTGTTCCATTCTCTAAGTGCGTTGTGAGACGAGGGCAAAATGTTGTTCTTATTTTACTCTATTCATCCTAATACTGAATACGAACTTGACATCCCTTGTCCTGTCCAAACCATTCCTTACATATACCCAAACATTTCACTCAGAACATCCCAAAGCCATTAATGCCCTCTATCCACACACACACACACTTCCGCCGGATACGAATCGCCTTATTTCCTGAGGAGTTTTCTATGACCAGCAAAAAAAGTTTAAGACATCCTGTTATGTGAGGTCATTCCCGATATCTATAAACAGTCCAACCCACGATGTCAGTCGCAAAGTGCCATCCACGTGATCGGGGGCATTTTTCCGCCAACGACCATATGCCGTATATACTGTACGCATGCGTAATCGTGTTATGATGGTGGTTTTAATTATATCCATCCTGTTTTATCCTGAGGCACAACAGTGGTCATCGTAAATCTGGCAGATTCATTAATCGTGTGGTGGTTTTGTTTATATCCGTCCTGTGTGCTGCTTGTATTCGTTGCGTTGTGATGTGTGTTTCTGTAAAATCCATGACCAAACAGATGTTGTCTGCATGCGACGGATTCGGTGTGCTCGGCCACATATTCCCGCAAGCGACCATAAGAGATACGGAACTTCCCAAAACGGGATGCGAGCAGCTATCCTCCTCGCCAGCAGAGCTGACCGAGCCTCGCCGTGACGTCACTTTGCGTAACTTTCGTTTCATCAACGATTTTGTTCGATTTTGGAAATGGATTAATTCCAAAGCCAGTAACGAGAATAATCGGAAACTGTAGTCCAAATAAATAATATGATATAATTATGTTACTACTTAGTTTTAATGAGATGGTTCAGCTTCTCGGCTCTTGCAGAGTTGCTGGATATCTGGCTCAATTTTGGTCAACTTCAATCGAAGATTGGCACACACACGAAGACGATTTCTGTATTTTGTTTTTATTTGAAGGAGCGATGAAAACCCTTTTTCACAAAGATAGGTTGTGGAGAACTGCACGACGATTTTGAGTGCTTCTTCAGATAATTCTCGAAATTCACTTCTCACTGAAGGCGAGATCCAGAATCTAGTCAAACCAAGATCACGGGATTGCATTTTAAGTCCACTGTCACTTGAAAGCTCAATTAACTGTTCTTTTTTCGATAACGAAAGGTCGTTCTCGTGGCAATAAGCCAGAAATAGATCTCGAACTCACAGAAATTTCTTATAATTTCTTATTCGAAAAATATGTTTCAAAATTCCTTTTCAGATTTTTGAGGGTGGTCACAAATCCTTTCCAGAAACTCAGAATCGACAAAAAAATCATTTTCCACTAAAAAGGATTCCAATGGAAAAGGTGCAAATGATCTGACTTTTAAATAACTAATGCACAACACCAGTTTTTTTTTTTTTTTGTTTTATCGAATGCCATTATTTTGTCGTAGGCATCAAGAAGATATCGTAGGCATCGTAGGCATCAAGTAGGCATTTCCTACATAAAGAAAGGCCTACTTAATATTTCTTCTCCAGTTGCTCGGGATGGCAAAGTTGTACAAAAGAGAATATCATCATGAATGTTGTTATCATGCGCATATCTTACGTAGCATATTAACTGCGTATCATTTGTAACATCGGTAGTCTCGTCTATTTGTAACGCATAATAAGGGCTCTTCTTTACTCTTTCGATTCACTGAGATTCTACGTCACCTGCCATATCATTAATTCTGCAACTGACAGTGTCATTTGAAAGAGGAATCAAATCAACATCTTTTAGTCACTTGTTGCCAAACATCGTTTTTACCACATCTTTTATAGCTGGAAGTAGCAAATTTTCCCCGATGAAATGAGGTTTCCCTGTTTTCGCTATCGCAAACTTAAGAGATAGGATGCTTCCAGTGCCTTCCTATTAATGGAACCCATGGCTGAAACTATATCTTTCCCATGATTTAATGTCCCTAAGCGTCGCTGAAAAAATTCAATTGGCTTATTTTTCACATCACAATGTTTAGTTTCTAAATGTCGTCGAAGTTTCGCAGGTTTCATGCACTCTTTCGACAACACTTCATTTGGATCCCAAATTCCAAATATGAACGGTTATATTTCCTACTGTATTTTTTTTTCTTTGAACTGCTTGTTTCTCCTACTTTAATAGCATCAGATTTACTCGCCGTTACAACACATGTATCACAATTAGGGTTAGCATCATCTGTTTCATTTGCTCTTCTTTTCAAGTCCTAGTTCTAATTCACTTTTCCATTATTAAAAAACGTTTCCGAAAAATATATAAATACTGGTGGCAACTCACGACATACTTTGTCCAAGTATCACTTAGCACCTCTGAAGGTATACTGAGCCTTGGTTGAAGGATGAAAACCTTCAGTAATAAAAATCGATAATCAACAAGCAATTGGTTGACATGCGGAAACACACGTTCACTTCAAATTTGACAAAACAGCAAGAAGGTGGAAGCAATTAAAGTATATTGTTGTTCACTTCACTCCTCTTTTATTATTCTTTATTCTACAGCTTCTGCTATAAATTTAGCGGCAGATGATGAATAATAAAAAAGGGTGAAGTGAACAACAATTAGTTTTATTGCTTCTGCCTTTGAACATTCTGACGCTATTTGTTGTTTCTTTAAGTCTCCGTTTGATTTCAATAATTTTTATTTACTACTTACTTATTCAATTTTAATTTGTTTTGTTTGAATAATTAAAAAAATATATATTTATTTAATTAATTTAAGTCTGCCTGCGGACCACCCGTCATATCGTCGTTTGTTTGCTGTTCGTCGAACGACAAATGGAGTATTAAACCTTTTTACTACTTAATAACTGACCAATAAAATTTTTCCTTTTCGACCGTGAGAAAATATCTTCAGTAATTATTAATCATATGAAAAGCCAAAGGCTTCAATTCGGCGATATAAACTTATTTAAGTTAAAGGATATTACATCCCATATTGTTTCATAGCCGAATAAGAAACTCAAAGAGTTTCATGCCGAATATAGAAACGATATAAAGTTCGGCGAGTCCAAGCGTAAACAAATACCTGGAAGTGCAACACTGTTTGAGTTTCTTATTCGACTATGAAACAATATGGGATGTAATATCCCTTAACTTAAATAAGTTTATGTCGCCGAATTGAAGCCTTTGGCTCTTCATATAATTAGTAATTTATTAGGACACCTCCTTGGCAATTCTCATAGTAGGGTATATGTAAGTTCTGTTTGCTACAAACTTGGTATTTCTAGGTCTAGCTACTCACTGATGAGACCCCAATGAGGGTGGAAACCGGTGCGGGGCGGATCTGGCTTTGAGAGGCTCCACTTGGAGGTAGGGTTTCGCCTGTTTCTGAGTGGGGCCACCGCTGAGATTATGGCTCTGCTTGGTGGCGGGGTGAGCCTGCCACTGGGTAGAGCCAATGCTGAGAAGTTCTTCTCGGTGATGTGGTGAGCCTGTCATCGAGTGGAACAACGCTGAGTTGGGCGATCTTTCGGGATCGTCTTATTTTTAGAGCCCGCTTCACCTATACATAAGGTTGAAACCGGTCTGGGTAGTGACCTTCTCTCACTCATAATGTAGAACAGTAATATACAGCTCATAGGGGCTGGGTTTCACATTATGGGGAAATATCAAGAATAGTGATCGGAACTTGCTCCACCTTTACCATGAGTTGCCTCAGTGTTGCATTCCCTAAAGGGTCAGTTGTTACACTATCCAGTTATTTGCTTACTCTTGGACTCGCCGAACTTTATATATTTACTATATTCGTCAATGAAACAATATGGGATGTAATATCCCTTGACTTAAATAAAATATCTTAAGTAATAAATAATATTAAAAATACGTACCTACTATCCAGTCAAATAAGCGCAGTTGATCTTCTCTTGCAAACTGTGCAAACGAATAAAAAAGTTCTTACTTGTGTTTGGTGTTTTAGTGTCGCTTTTGTTTCTTTTTTTTTTCTTTTTTTTTGTAAAAGAAACATTATCAAGTAAGTATTCATGTGTTATATTATCGTTTATGTTATATACAGTAAGCACTGTTTATTGTAATCACTGGTTATTAGAATCAACAAGGATCGAAACCCATTCAAAACAGTAAAATCCACTGCATTTTAGTCGATTATTAGAATCATACCATCGAATATTCAAATCAGTTTCAGGCGAAATTCAGTTAATTTTATTTTACTATTATTTTTTCTTTAATTTCCTTAAAAGGAAAAATATGTGCTGCAGCAAAGAAATTCGCTGTCTAAATTTTTAACTGAGCGAACTGAAAAGGAAATCGAAATACATACAGAGAAATCAACAACTTGCGCTACATATTACCGATGAAGAACAAACAAAATAACTCTGAAGAGGAATTGGAAAGAACCGAAGAGCGAATTGAAAAGGAAGAGAAGATCGAAAAACAATCTGCTGTAGGTGTTCCTAATGAAGAACAAAACAGCGAAGAGCAATCGAAGCACAAAACAAATTTTGCAAAGTTTCAGCAGACCGTAGTAAAAATGAACACCATTGCGATTTTCCCAGTGATATTGCATTGTGAATTTATCTGATAAAATGATAGAATACTATTTAATCAATAAACCATGTAACACTGGAGATATTACAACTCTTAAAGTACAATATACAAATAGGAACCGATCTTACTATAGAAATATTTCCGAATCTAATTTTTATTGTGTGAAAGCAAATGGCAACCAAAGCATTTCGTCAATGGTTAGGAACAAGTAAATGTGTCTATTGTTATGTGTGCAGACCGTTTTCCGAATTACGAACAAAATTTTCAACAGGATTCAACGACTTGAGAAATTTAGCCCGAAGCTTGAAAGAACACGAATCTTCCCCATGTCATTTCAAATTAATGCTAACTCTACAAAAACGATTATCGATTACTGAGCGTATCGATACACATTTGGAAAAGCAAATGGATTCAGAGCAAAAGTATTGGCAAACCGTTTTAAAACGAGTGAGTGCCTCTGTGAAATTATTGGCCAGTTTGGGATTGGCATTTCGTGGCCACAGGGAAGGCACAGATTCCAATCGAAGGGGAAACTTCACAAGTTGTAGCGAGTATCTTGCGGAATTCGATAGTTTTTTGAAAAGTCATTTACAAAGATTCAGTAATCCAGGTAGGGGCAAAGTGGATTATTTATCGGACTTTGTATGTGATGAATTTATAAATTTAATGGGTAGCGAAGTTCAGAAGTATTTAATTTCTGAAGTTCAAGCAGTTTATTGTAGACTCTACTCCCGACATAACTGATGTAGACCAGTTAACTTTTATTCTGAGATTTGTTGATAAAAATGGAAATATTAAAGAACGAATTCCTCAAAATCGAAAATCACGATTTTGAATACTTAGAGCGGATCGTATTAAATTTTTTGAGAGAGTTATCTGTAGATATAAAAAACTGTAGGGGTCAAACGTACGATAATGCGGAAATATGGCTGGAAAATACAGCGGATTGCAAGGTAGAATAAAACATCATATTGATACAGCAACCTTGTACTAACGCTGTACAAACTTGTACTAACGCTAGCCAAACCTAAATTTAACAGGAAATTGTGCTGCGGAATCCTTTTCTAGCGCATTGCATTATTTTGACTTTGTTCAAAATTTATTTGTATATTTCTCGTCTTCCACTCGGCGATGGAATATACTCATAAACAGTATGACACACATTCAATCTCGACATATAAAAAGAATAACTGACACTAGATGGGCATGAAGAACAGACGCAGTTTCAGCATTAAAATCTAGTTATCAAAATGGTAAAGAAGCTCGAATTCAAATTAGAGAGTTAATTTGTCCGACAATGAAAAACCAATGAGTAAATTGGAGGCAAAGAAACTGTCAGCATATTTTGATGAATATGAAACCGCTTTACTAACAGTTTTATGGGATAAATTGTTATAACGAATAAATCGTACCAGCAAATCATTACAAGACATGCAGTACAATTTATTGTTAGGGACACATCTTTTGAAATCCCTTTCCGAATTTATCATGGATGTCAGGAATAAATTCGATGAAATTGAGAACGATGCCAATTTTTAACAGAAAACCGAAACTACAAGGTGGACAGGTTTAAAAAAAGAAAACTGCAGTTTGAAGAAGCTACTGATAATGAGACATTTTACTGAAAAACAAAATTTCGTAATAAATGTGCACAATGTTATTTGTGACGTGCTCATTTCTGAAATATCTAGGATAACCGCCGGTTACACTGATGTACTAAAGGAGTTTCAATTATTTTTCGATTTCAAAATGATTGATGTTGAATTTAACGAATGTGCGGACAAAATAACTGCAAAATACCATAAAAGATATTGACGTTAAATATTTTAAAGATGAAATTCTTCACTTCATTGCATTCATAAAAGAAGAAAATATCACCGATCCTGTTGATATGCACAAGTTATTAATCGGGGGTTTGCCGTCTACATTCCAAATGTAGAAGCGATTCTTTTTTGACAATACTTATTTGTATTGTCAAAAAAAATTCGTTAACTCAGTTGCATTTAACTAATTTGTCAATGATGTTCATAGAAACCGATGTAGTTCAGTTATTAGATTATGAATATATTATTGATAAATTCGCTAAACATAAAGCGAGAAAAGTTCCAAATTAGTTTTTTGTATTTACAATTCTAATGTATGTACATACTTGTTCTAATGTTCCAACAGCGTTTAATAATTTTTATGTAAATTTTACATAAATGTGGATGGGTGGGTTTACCTGTTCGAAAGGTAAACCCACCCAAACTGTGTAATTCTTGTTGACTGCAGTGTTTGTGGTATTGTTTTTTTACATGTTTTTTTTTTTTAGTGTTTTGCTGATTTGTTCGTTTCACTGATTTAAATGGACCCTTAGGCCCTCGACAGCACACCTGACCATTTGAAGATAGAGAAAAGAACAAATTACCACAACACACACATGCAAAAAAAAAAAAAAAAAAAAACCATTCAACAGTGCATATATATAATATTATTTTCGTTCTTGCTTTACAGCTTATTCCGATGTCTCTAAAACTCGTAAAACTACCCGTGAGCCTTTCTTTATGGAGTCTCGTTTAAATAATTTGCACCAAGTATCCTAAAACTGAAGTTAGGCTCTCTTTTCTTCCCCCTCCCACTATGCCCATTGCTTGGAAAGACTTCAGTTGCGAATCCTTGTCTAGGACATGAAAAACCTTCATGATGGCGTTTCAGCTGAAGGTGAATTAGCTGATCTCATACGGGGATGACAGTTTTTCGCCCCTTCGGATATTTCATCCCGCTTTTCATTAATTAGCCAGAGGAATACAAGCACTTAACGGGCAAAACATAATACATTGGCCTCATAGCTTAAGCTGCATTTGCCGTAATTCAAGACAAACAAAAATAAAATCACCAATTTAAGACTCGTTGCATCCTCCGATACATTCATTTTGACATAAAAGACGACTAGGCTACGCCTCAGTACTGACAGCTTTGTGTACCTCCACTTGTCTGTCTTACTACTCCTTCTATAGCTAACTATTTTTCAGCCAATCTAGTCCATTAATCTGACATATGAACTCATTCGATGTAACTTAACATCACCTTATCAAGCAGCAACGATCAAATGCTTTTGTGAAATCTAGAAAGATCGTGGCATAAGCATCCTTTTCATCAACCAGTCCGTCCTGTCGCTTTGTTATGAAATCTGACCGAATTACTAAAACAAGATCACGTTTAACAAAACCCTTTGAATCCAGGGCTTAGACACTGTAGTAGGAGATTATGTTCATTTCCTAAAATTTTGCTTCTTCCCTTCCGTAAAACAGAGATATCAGATGCTGAGTCCGCCTAGTTGACACAAAATACGCTCTGCTTATATTCTTACGCCTTTGATGTTGCTCTAAATAATATGAATCCACGCTTAAATCTGATAAAGAAAAAATTCGCGAATTACGTCAAAAATTAGAAAATTACTTTTAAAAAATATGTGAAAACAAGTAACTTATTACAAGCATAACAAAAATTCAGAATTGCAGAGTTTGGCTTACCTACTGATCTGTTTGTCAAGTCGCATGGATTAGCTCCGGCAGGTAACGGCCAACTAGGATCTGCACAACTGCAGTTTTTCACTGCTGCTGCTTGTAAGCATTCTCGCAGACAATCCTTAAAAGAAATGAATGAGTATTAATGAACTTCAGTTGTACGAAAGACGGCTATGAAGTGTTAAGACTGGCACAGCCATTTTCTGTTGCAAAATCTTCAAATCACTCTGTGGAACTCAACACTTAATGAACATCTGCAGTTGCTCAGAATAACGCAACACTTGCACCCAGGGCGAATTCTCCATGCTTGCTGCGCAAGCTCATTAATTGAGAAAGAAGTAATATTTATTTGTTAATAAATGCTCGCTCCAGAGATGACTCACAAGGAGCTATTTCAGCGATGTCAAAGCTTCTCGTCTTCTACGACCCCAAACCACCACCTTCCTCAGCTAAACCTCTGGCAAAGTTGCCGTATACTTACAACCCACGCGTGTCTTCTTCCACAACCGCACCACATCCTAAATTCCGCTACCTGCCGGAGCGGAATTTAGGATGTGGTGCGGTTGTTTTTTTTTTAATAAATTTTTTTAAATAAATGCATGCATTTATAAGCATTCCATTTAGGCTTTTATTTTTGTCGACGGAAGACGTCTCAAGCTTGCGCTGCAATAATTGAGCTTTGCGTTGTGTATCGAAGGCCGATGCTTGCTCGTCTAGTCAAAGCTACCTTGGCTTGCTCGGTTGTAGGAGCTTCCAGGTCCTCGCTGCAGCACTGTGATTTCATGCGCGCATAGCCATTTCCGCTCCCTTCATGTCGTCTTAAACACAGGCCATACGCAGTCAACGTACCTCTAGTCAGTGAGCTTCAGCCAGCCTTTACAAGTGTGCGTGTTGCTGGGGAAAATTAAGTTACAACCAACTTTTTATGACGATGTTATTGACCAGTTCATTAAGAAGAACCGTGGGATAGAATTTGTGTTCAAGTAGCTAAATTAAAAAATATAGAATATCATTTGTAAAATAAATATCGTATTTGTATAACTAAATGTACGTAAATTTCTAAATATATAGTTTTAAATGGTCAGTAATTCATTATTCCGCTAATCAGACTTCAATCACATCATCCCTGAATGATAACAAGAGCAAGCGTGAATTTCAAGACATGCATTCGCTCCTGCTTGCACCTGCCTTTGTAAGATTTTGTTTTCAATGTCCTCACTTAACAAACCTTCGTTAATTTCTTGTAATAAATAACCGCACACCTGTTCTACCGTGTTTTGGTAAAGATGAGTGGACTTTACAAGGAAATTAACATTCAATTTTACACGAAGATTTACTCAGCCCACCAGCGCATTAATCGAATAATATTCAACTATTTCTGGTACTTGTCGAAATGTCAGAAAGCAGCGCTCCTATTCAACGTGCGTAACGTTTATTAAAATCCGTGCAATTACTTCCCAGTCCTCATTTCGTTTCAAGTTAACAAGCATAACCACACTGAAGAAAGTATGAAATAAGAAATTATAAGTGGCGCTGTCACGATATCTTCCTTATGTACTCGCATCCTTCATTATCATACTTTTAAGTTAGTATTAAAGTATTCGAACTTCGTTCGCAACAAAATTAAAATCGTGCAACAAATAAGGAAACGGAATAAAATGAAAACATCCACCAAAATGGCGATGATAAAACCGGTGCGTCACAGAGTACATATATTAAGGACATGCGAATAGAAACCCCACAAACGTACGCCACTGATGATTATCGGGGGATTGGGTTCAACGCGAATCGGAATGAAATATTCAAACTCTATTTCATCTTCCTTTGCCAAACGGAAGTAGCGAAAGCGAATCTGTTCGCTTCTGTGGTAGAATTTTTATCATTTCATGAGAGAAGGGTATAATTCTACAAAGGGATCATCGCTCTTTCGGCACGGAATAGAGCCAGTTCTTTGTTTGAATAATGCGGAATGGTGTTGCGGTCATACTTTGGCGATCATCGTGCACCATAAATTTAGAGTTAAAAATGTTTAAAATTAATTCTGCAACCAAATTGCGAAATGAGCTTTGAAAATGCCAAACCATTCGGGTTAACTTGACATCCCCATCGGACGGATACTGCTGGCAGTTGTCAGGATACGGACTTGACTGGCGAACCATTGATATCTGCAAAGAAATAAGCAGAAATTTCAAAACTGGTTCCAAAAATATCTTAATGGCAGTTATAAAATCTTAAGGGAAGGAGTCTAGAGCAGATGTTTACATTACTTGATTGAATACAACTAGTTCGGTTATCCAACCGGCATTCAACGAAAAGTTAAGGCAGATTCAGAAAGCGAATTTTGGTTATTCGGTTGTAACTGAAGTCGGTGTGGATTATTGCGATTCTGCATAGTTTAGATAGCAATAAATGGATGGACTAAAGCCGCTTGATATAAATCCAAGATTTAGCTTTAAGTTTGCCATCTTGTAATTTTTTTTTAGTCACATCAGGAAAGCAGCAGGCAAAGCACCTGAGTTCGTTAATTCTTGTGATGTGTCCACGATTCATTTTTGTGCGTAACAGATGAAGTCTATTATGCATGGGATATTATTTTTATATTATTATTATTACACATTGGTATGATATCACAGTATTTTCATCGAAGCAACTTCAATGAGCTAGCAGCCTTACGAAAAACTTGAACGATAGCTCGATGTGTGTGCGAAGGTTTCTGTGGTTCAGTAGTTCGAGAGATAGATTCCGAGACCACATGTTTATTAAATACGAACAGGATACGTGAACACCCGACAAGTTTCGTAAGTCGTATGACTTACATCATCAGGGGCATTGCGTACAAAAAAGTTAAACACAACTAGCAAAGATTAAATTCCTAGTTCATTAGCTGTTTCTAACTGTAACATTGAAAAAATTGAAACATTTGTTGGAACGTTGTTATTTGTTGTCACGATCTGTGCTTCACGTGTGTTATGTCCGAGATCTGAGGAAGTTAGATTTTTTATGAATGCCAACCACACTTTGTAATATTAAACCTTAGTTTTTGCTGCACTGTGTAGGAATTCTAAGCATTTTTGCCGCTTCCCTGAATTTCCTCGTGAAACAGTTTTTATCAATACATGACATGATCGTTTTCCACACAACTTCCACTGGCCATAAAGTAATTTTGGAAAAAGCGATCATGTCGTATATTGATAAAAACTGTTTCACGAGGAAATTCAGGGAAGCGGCAAAAATGCTTAGAATTCCTACACAGTGCAGCAAAAACTAAGGTTTAATATTACAAAGTGTGGTTGGCATTCATAAAAAATCTAACTTCCTCAGATCTCGGACATAACACACGTGAAGCACAGATCGTGACAACAAATAACAACGTTCCAACAAATGTTTCAATTTTTTCAATGTTACAGTTAGAAACAGCTAATGAACTAGGAATTTAATCTTTGCTAGTTGTGTTTAACTTTTTTGTACGCAATGCCCCTGATGATGTAAGTCATACGACTTACGAAACTTGTCGGGTGTTCACGTATCCTGTTCGTATTTAATAAACACATGTGGTCTCAATACCGGAATCTATCTCTCGGATAGCTCGATGTGTTATGTTTCAGGAATCTCATTCCAATTAAGTAAACAGGAATAGAAAGGCAGGAAAGAGAAAAAAATATTTAAGCTAACCGACATCATTTCACTGTTTAATTTACCATTTCCATGATCACTTTTTTAAAATAATTCTTACCTGTTCTGTAGCAATCGATGTCTCCACCCCTGGAGTAATATCTATACCATCATTTTCCATTTGAGGAACCACTCCTGGCTCATGAATAGCAACTCTGGCTCCATAGTTCGAGGTCAAAGGTATAAAGTATTCATCTCTTTCCAGATCCAATTCTACATGAAGACCTAATCATCGCAGATATTAAATAACAGACATTAGAATTCGCATCTTCTCAAAGCGAAATAAGCATTTTGATTAACGGAAAAAATAAAAATGGGTATATTGGTCTTGATGAATTTAAATATCAAATCACGATGGTGAATATAACATCCATCGTACAATCCGAATTCATGTTATATCTGCACACCTCGCATCTATGATTGGGTGATTGCTACACATGCTGTGGCGATTAGTCAAGGTTCCGGTGTTGACTGAACATAGCAGTTTGCTAAATGGTTATGCATATCAAGTATCGATCAGCCACACTTGAATCTGTCGGACGAAACATTTCTCCAATGTATACAACTGCGTGTAAATAAATCACGGTATATAACAAACTCCGGGCTTCATTTTCATAGCTTCAAGAAACATCACAGAGAGGCGCAATTTATTATTTTTTTAAGGAGAGTACAGCTTTAAAATACTTGTTCCGCAGATCAACCATTAGATAATATTGAAGGCAGACTGGAAATTCAGGTTTTTCCATCCCGCAAGACAGAAAATACACAGAAAAACCGAACACGCAGTTACGGCAATGCCTCAGCCTGAAGTGCTTTGGTCATAAATCCAAAGTAAACTAAACCCGCAGATACAAGTTAATGGAAGGAGGATTTTCAGCAGAAAATAATCTTGCTGCTAGTAATTATCATAGGTGCTCTTAGAAGGGTGATTCAAATAGTCGTGGGTGCACTTCTTAGGCAATTTCACTGAGGGGGAGGGAGAAATAATTTTCTCCACGTGCATACTTAGAAAGATTCCATGACATACAGGTGGTCAGATAATTTTCTCCTTTTAGATTTCGACTTCTTTTTTATGATCCCCCCCCCCCCTGCACAGGCATGACAGGTCACAGGACCTATATACAACAGTACCATGTATAGGTAAGCGTTTATGGAGAAGGTGGTATTCTACTGATATGTTTCTGTGTCTCTGATAAGACACAGATCTCATAGCTTTAGTCCTTTCGGCCGCAATTCCAAACAATCCTGCCTCTGAATCCCGTCTAGAATGCAAGGAATTTTATAAGGGCTTTTTAAATGAGGGCGAGTTAGCCGGTCTCATGCAGGAGTGTTGGGGTTTCTCCTCCCGCAAAACAGACAAACTGGCCATAAGAACACGCTGCTATCAGACATGATATACTGGCCTCACAGCCCGAGTTGCTTCGATCGTAAATCCTAAACACCCACCCAACCCTCCCTCTTCCTCCTCCAGTGGTCTGAAGGATCTACGTGGGTCTGAATACATTTTGCAATGAGAATGAATAACTTGCAACACGCATTCATGCGTTAGAGATTTTGTCACCTCTTGTGTAGTCTGTTTACAGGACTGATACATTTGGTGATTTAATTAAATTGAATGATAACAGCGCCTTCCCCCAAGGAAAGCACTTTTTCCATCTCGCTGGCCGACATGCCAGAGAACACACGTGTACAGACTCTCCTCTCACAGCCTTCGCCGATTTGACGAGGGCGTAATGTAAATAAGCATTTTAGCAGAAAAACGTGCTCTCTCCGTGAGTGCTATGTCAAAGGCTTCCGGATATTAAATTTACGGTGAGGAAAATTATTTTTCATATTTATTAACTAATTCAATAAAGAAAATATCGATATACATAAATTCGTTTTCTCATTATGTACAAATAATACTTATTGTTGTACAATTAGGTATGTAAAAGATGATACTCGAACTTTAAGCAATGAAAAATACTTATTCAAATGCACTGTTCTTTCAGGCTTAATTTAAGCGCTAGCTTTAGTCTCTTTGCTATAAGACGTCCCTTTTCATTTATCTCGTATTATCCATTGGGTACTTACCGCTAACACTGCCGAGTGACATGATCGGTGGCCCTTGTCTGATCTTTGCCGAACTGAAGGTAAAACAGTTGCCGTACAAGAAGTTGTTGAATCCAGTGACGTTGCTGCAAGAAACATGAAAGTAATGATCCAAAAATAAATTAAATTTATTTTTCAGAAATAAGTATTGAATAAAAAAAAAAGAAAAAAAGAGTAACATGAACACATGTGCTTAAGAAAAATGTGTTGTAGAAGGGCTGTTTCTCCAATCAAAACCTGTCCAGTATCAGTAACGTGCTGATGAGTGTGTTAAGAAAAGAACATTCAGCCTAGTCAATTCTTTTACATCAGTTAAGGAGAAAGTGAGAAACGCATTTACTTCTCAAAAACGTTTTATTATTATAATGTTATTGTGAAAATCACGCATTTTTCTTTTAGACGTTCGTTTAGACGTTCGTAGTTACCGAATTCTCAGCCAAGCATGAGAATTCGGCATCCAGCTGTCCAAAGCATAGTGTCTGTCCGTCCGCACTAGGGAACCACTAAGCGATAATAAAGCAGGATTTGCTGTCTTTATCATCTTTGCTTCTGACATTAAACAGCGATATCTCGGCGTACGGCTTTCAAACAAACAAACAAACAAATAAATAAAATAATAAATTACGCAAAATTCTGAAACTTTTAGCAGAAAGAGACTGATCAAGAAAGCAATTTGAAAGATACAATGCGAAAGAATTTTCGTTATCCATGATGCAGTTTTTTTTTTTGTTTTTTTGCTTTCAGATTCACTAAAGGGTGGATGGAGTAAAGGGCACTCATAAATACTTTCGGATAAATTGGCCTTTTAAAATTGCACACTTTCTTGTCCGACGGTTTAGCAAAGGACTGTGAGCGAAGCAACGCGCAATATCGAGTTTGGCGTACTCTCTTCGTCGGTCTAAACTCCGTAACCGGAAGTGACGTCTCGCAGTGATGATGCGTGACGTCATTAAGAATAAAGGAAAAAAATAAAACAAAGAAATCGAAGAAAACTAATGACCGGCCATTATAATATGACTGAACGCCTCGTGGTCAGATAAGGAAGGCAGCTAATTAAAGAAATTCAGAAAGGGAGAGCAAATAAAGGAACATATTAAGAAATCGGAGAAACCTTGAACCCTACTGAAGACCAGTCGTTGCAACAGTGAAACTGTGCGCCTCGTAGTCAGAACAGTCTACCCACGGCAAAAGCTTTCAGTCATGCTGTTGTAACGACTGGCTAATATAATTTGTTAATATATATATATACTAGGGGATCTCCCCCCCCCCCGAGTTCCGGGCTGGTAGGCCGGTTCTTTATGAACCTCACTTTATTTATTCAAAATCACGAAATGAAAATAAAATATTTACTATATAATCAGTCATGACATGCGCGTTATGCTAATTTCAGTAACGAACACTAACACGTACTGTTCTAATGGTCGACAATGAGTTTGATTGTTGTAATCCTGAAACGATAAAATTATTGTCTCATGAAAACAAAAACATTGTTGGACGTTTCAAAACAATGCAGACGTGACATAAAAACGTGACAAATTTCGTTTCAAATTTCTGCTTATGTTTAAGCCCTCGGCTTAACAAATTGTTGTCTCATGAAGGCAAACACATTGTTGGACGTTTCAAAACGTGACATAAAAACGTTTCAAATTTCGGCTTATCTTTTTTTTTTATATATACTGTATATAGAATGGATATATAGTCAAGGTTTGTTCGCTTTCTCAGTTTTTCTTTTTTATCATCTTCCTTCATAAGTTTAAAATTGCCACTATATCCTCGTTTCTCTTCCTTCCTTAGAACATGAAGAGAACACGTGATAGCATGCGTTTAATCACTGGAACGTAACTAAGCGACGTCATTTCTAGTGGTGGTGACCACAGTGGATGAAGACAGAGAGCCGGTCTTGACGATTCACGCAGAGACACGTCCGCGACTCTCATTTCATATACTTTCCATGCTAAATCCGTCGACTAGAAAGAGTGCAATTTTGAAAGTCTAATTTCTCCAAAAATATTAAGGAGTGCCGAGTTTTACGGTTTATTCTACATGTTCTAAAGGTAAGGAATTGCTTGATATAAGCATTTCGAAAGTTGCAGGGAATATATATATTTCGCACAAATACCCCTTATGCCAGGTAATCACTGAACTGCACAGTTGCTTGAAATGGCTGATAGGTACAACCCGAGATTATCCCAAACAATGCTGGGTTCGAGTTCAGTGGTTTAGCGCGATGTGTTTGGGCATAAGCCTGATCTAAAGCCGTTTGTGGTACGACGAATCGCAATCTACACTCTTCGAATCAAATGAATATGCTTGGAAATGGCAGCCTGGTAGGAGGGCGTTCGTTCAGTAGTCTTTCTGTCAAGTGCATTGCTATTGTATGGAGATGCTTCTTTTCATTTCGACTGGGATCCCCGTTGTAATAATGCCTGCTAAAAATGGACACCGAACATTATACCGATAATTCAGACAATTACGCATTTTTAACTTAAATCTGTGGAAACAGTCAATTTGGTTATCATTGCTCAAACACTTGATCCGAACCCTTAGGAAGAGAGAGAGAGAGAGAGAGAGAGAGTTGGTTCAAGACTAAACGAATATTCGTCTCCACTACATGAACTAATCGCATTTCTGGTAGAGGAACGTGGCAAATACACACCCCTTTATCATCACTAGTGGAAAGTCTACCCGGAGAACGTGTCCGAGTCCTGCGATGTATTGAGGTTTGAAATTAAACGATATGTCAAATACTCAACTCCTAGTTAAATTTTTGCAGCATCTTAAAACATGAACATTTTCAGAACTCACCCTAATTCGCATGTCTGTCCCATGAAGTGACAACTTTTTACCATGCTGTTCAGTTGATGGCCAAGCGTCTTTCTGTTTTCTTCATTCAGAGAATGGAATACTTTAGAATACTCTCTCTTGGCAACGTCTTCGTTATTCCATATTCCGTGGCACGAAACGAATAACGTTGATTCCTGTCGAAGTCACATAAAAGGTAGTTGGTTAGTCGGTTGAAAATTATTGACGAATAACAAACATAAAAGTTGCAAAAAAAAAATGTAACCATAAAATTAAGAGCAATCTTTTAGCTAAAATGTTTCTATGAGACTAATGAATTAAATGAAGTATGCAAAAATTAAGTTCTTTATTTAACAAGCAAAGCATTACTTGCAGTCGAGATGCAATGGGAAAGCAATGCATAATTTTGGTTCGAATCCACCCTGAACATGAATGTGAATGATTTTCGCAGGAATGGAAGGAATGTATGGTACTTCCATTGCATAAGGGTGGTGCAAAGACCGATTTATCCAACTATGAACCAATTAGTATCTTAGGAGTGGTGATGAAAATTTTGGAAAAATTGGTTAGGGCTCGCATTGAGAAATGGCTTGACAGTGAATCTCTACTTTGCAATGAACAACATGGGTTTACTAAGGGAAGGTCGTGTGTTTAGCAACTTGCTCGCATTCTATAACAAGGTTACCATTGAACTAGACAAGGGGAATGGATACACCGTGGCAATTTTGGATTTTGCTAAGGCTTTTGACAGAATACAGCATGGCAGACTGCTGCATAAATTGGAGAAAATGGGTTTGGGTTATACAACATTAGCATGGACAAGAGGATGGCTGACTGAGAGATATCAAAAAGTGGTATATGGGGGAGGGATCTGAGTCTGCAAGGTTTAAGGTAGCAAGTGGTGGTGTACCACAACGATCAGTGCTTGGTCCACTGTCATTCAATCTGTACATTAATGATATTGGGAAGGATTTGACAAGCGACATATAGTTATTTGTGATGATGCAAAGATAGGCAGGGTAATCAGGAATGCTGCTGATATGCATCTTTGCAGAATGATTTGAATAGGCTGGAATTGTCAAATGTCAGTGCCAGTAAATGCAAAGTCATTCACTTCGGCATGATTAGATATCCAATGTCGTATTATATTGGTGGGATTAGGCTAGAAGAAACTGATGAGGCGAGGGATCTTGGAGTGTTAATAGATAGGAAGTTGAAGTTTAGGGGCCATGTGGCAAAACTTGCAAATACAACTCAAAAAGATAATTGCAATGCTGAAACGAACGTTCACATGCAAAGATAAGGATGTTATTTTGCCTCTTTACAAGGCCTTGATAAGACCTCACTTGGACTATTGTGCGCAGGTCTGGTCTCCTGGTTTCCGATGTGATTCTGATATATTGGAGAGAGTACAAAGGAGAGTGTTTAAAGTGATATCAGGATTGCGGAATACTGATTATGAAGACAGATTGAGAATTTGTAGACTGCAGACACTAGCAAACAGGAGAAAGAGGAGTGATATGATTGAGACTTACAAATTTCTGAAAGGGTTATACAGGATTTCAATTTATGGAGGGTGGGTAAAGGACGAGAGGGCATCCTTGGAAGCTGAGAATGAAGGCCGCCAAGAAGGATGTGAGGGCTAGATTTTTCTCTCGTGAGTGCAAGCAGTGTGAATGCATTCAAGAACACGTGTGATAGTTGGTGTGTAGCATTTGGCCTCCATCAATGAGTCGTTGACTCCCTGGAGGTCTCTCTTAATAACAATAAGAGTTAATGCTTGAGGAAATAAAAGATGGATGACAGTGGGTGTCTCATCGAAGGGAGAGGAGACGCCTCTTTAACACCGAAATTCTAACGTCAAAAGAATGGAATTTTGGAAAAGACAAATAAATGGACCTTTTTTTGTGTGTGCTGACCTCTAGGTTCTGGTTCCTTCATTAATTGAATTTGAAACTTCAAATATCCCAATCTTCGTCTCGTGTTACTTTTGTTGATATATAACAGAAGATCAAAGAGTATTTAACTTGGTGGCACAACATGTTGAATTTTGCACTATTTCTCCATTAAAATGAGTCAGTTTCCGCAGTATAATAAGTGAACACATTAATACCCACCCCCCCCCTCATCCGACGTCGTGATACTTTTCAAATATGCGATAGGAGTGGCATCGGAACTCTGTACTGGTCAGAGAGTATTACTGGATATATTTTCCAAAACATAAGGACAACTATTTCTGAAGATTACAACCGCCAATTCAGACGAATCAGCTTAAGGTAATTTTCGTAACTTACGATTTCGAGTAGTAAGCGGTACACATTCAAATTTTCGAATCGTGCGCAAACGAGTCATGTGGTGGTGTAAAATTCGATGCGGTGAAATTTTATATAACGGTTTTTCGGCATCGATTTTACTGAGGTCACAAATCATGAGGAAAGAGAAAAATTGTAAATTACTATATTTTAAAGAAGTGCTGATTGTGAAGCTAACTATCAAAAGGAATGATATCGAAATTGTTCACAAATTATATAAAAATATTGTAAAGGTTAAAATTGTGCATAATGTTGGTTTGGTGTAACAGAATGTTAGAAGTAATTCTTTAAGTTAAGGCGATTAGACCGGATTATGTTGGCGACCTAAAAGTAAACAAAAGTATTGAAGGTCGTTCAGATATAGAGATTGTTGCCGCCAACTCTGAAGTCACAACATCAGTGACGTCATTTATTTATGGAGATTGGGGGTCTCCGACACTAAAAACAAGGAGCTTCTGAATCATATAGAGGGGACTGGCTGTTCGGAAGTTGAGGTTACCCCTTATGGTGGCCGAGATAAGAATAGCCCCACTGTAGCCTATGCATGGCGTACGAAACGACTAAAATGGGTACCCAGGGAGGGTAATGGATGGCAATGCTGTAGCCAATGAAGTTTAACTGAGGCTCGGCTATTGCTGTTACCTTCCTGCCATGATCAGAGCTTTATATAGCTCAATAACACCCTATACCTTCCATTGTCCTCTACAGATAGCGGGGAATATGAAAAGCATTCTTGCTTCACCCATCTAGCCAAAAAAATAATAAATAAAATAAGTTTAGGTTAGCGATTGTTCTAGGAGTTTGCTCGACTTGCGGAAGTAGAAAGCCCAGGAGAAGAAGGTCATTCTACGGAGATGTATTTCCAGTAGCGGAATGTGCCACGTGCGACCAGATATGCGGCTTCGACAGTAGATTCAAAAACCGACGGTGAGCTATGGTACAGATCCCGGACGAGGACCACACCAGGATGACCGCCAAGAGCCGTTCAGCAAAGGCTAGGATATACTGTAGGACCGAGGAAAGCAGTCAGCTTTTTCCAATTTATGCAACAGTCTACTATTCTGTACCAGCGCCAAAAGTCATCCAGACTGGTACGACTGTATTTGTTTCTACGAATTTGTGAGTAGATATTAATATGTTAACGCTGAGATTGTGATCAAGAATTGTATGCCTGCTGAACGTAGCTTTGTTAAAATTATATTGGGGCTGAAAGTTAGCTAATATATTTATTGAGAAGAATGTTAGCCAGTGATATTGATTGTAACAATATCACTGGCTAACCAGTAATTGCCCAGAGTTGGTAAAGCAAGTGTTTTTTAGCATTGTGAATTGCAGGTCTATATTGTAAGGTTACGACTTTAAGTTTAAAGCAGGAATTAGAGAGAATTTGTTTAATATTGTATTGTAAAATTTAAAACTTAAAGTAAAATAAACATGTTTTGTTTCTTTAAAACTATCACCTGATTTTTGACCAATGCACTGTCTCACAAAATAATCGAACCTTTGTGCTGAAATTAGAGAAATTGCCAGGACTGACTATTTAAGGTATTATTTTAGAAAGTGATCTATTCTATAAGTGTTATAACTATTCTTCCTGTGCCATGACATTAATTCAGGATGGCACAGTCGAAAAAACAAATAAATTTTCCTTGAATTATATCGCGTGGGAAATAGTTAACACTGGATCTGTGAATTGCCTATTCTAGAGGTGTTTTCACTAACAGCGCTATCACTTGTAGGTAGTATAAAGGATTACAAGCGGGGACTAAATTAATCGGTTTAAGATAGAAAAAGGTAAAGAGAACTAAACAGAAAGATTTAAACGAGTAGAAGTAAGGTAGACATAAGAAAGAGAATAACATAAGAAAATTAAATCATAGAATGTACTAACGGCGCAGTTCAACAGTTCGACATAATAAAATTAATAGCATCATAAATATTACAAAATAAAATATTACAGTAGCACTCAACAGGAAAAAGACATTCCACACGGGGAAGAAAGATTGGGAAGCTTGAAGACTGCAGAATTACTGATATCGCTCAAGTTTGGAATCTCACATAGCGTTGTATCCATGCTCTGAGCAGCATTTCAAACTAATGGAATTTGTTTAAAACGTTTGCTGAGAGGTCGCCCTCGCTCTGCTATGAAGCGTGAACACAGATGTTTGGTTATAACAGCAAAACGTAATCGACACCACGGCAGGTCAGATTGCAAGTCGGCTCCATTCAAGCAATAGTATGCGGATATCTCCATAAACTCTGGAAGATGTCAGTGACAATTAGGCTTATACGCCAGAAGGCCTGTAGTCTGCGTCCATAAAAATTGGAAGACACTTTTGGACAGATGAGTCGTTTTAGTCTTTCCTCCACTTGATCTGGCGTGAAAGTGGTACTGCTTACCATCGCGAGAATGTTCTTGAAAGGGATAGATAGGGGGGTGCTGGGGTCATGGTGTGGCGAGGCATTATGCTTAACGGACGCACCGAGCTACAAGTGCTGGAAAAAGAGGATTATAACTGGTGAACCCCTTCCCCTTCCAAAAAATAAAGAGCTTGCCTTCGTTATTTTTACCCTTGCTCTGAAGGAGGAGTGGGCCAGTTTGCTTCAAGAACTCCTGAATCACTTGGTGCTAAGCATGGTTCGACGTTGTGAGAGCTGCATCACAGTTCGAGGTGGACATATTCCACACTGAAATGTCTCTCCGCATAGTTTTCTGTAAGCACTGTACATAAATTCCTTAACTACGTCCTTAGGAAATTTGTAACGTTTGCCAAAAATTTATTGCAATTTAATTTGTACGAAATTTTTAACAGTTTTTTGCGTAACATACTTTATTAGTATGCTGGCAATAAATTGATGTTCACATTTTGCTGTAGTCACGAAAATGCTTTCATATACAAGTAAAAATGTAGTTCATCCTGAGCTGTTGGACACCAGTGTACTTGACCGAGTTGTTTCTGTGGAGTTGCCTCGGCATAGGCAAAGAAGAATTACTGAGATGGTCAATGTAACATTCGTTAATTTCTTCGGTTCCATGTTTTACACAATAAGAAGCTTCTGAATATGAGCATCTTTCTCCAATTGTTTTGTGTGTGTGTACGCGACTGGCCTACTTCATCCTTGAATTATTACAAGCAAGTTTTGCATATTGGTTTTTAAATTCATAATTTCTTACAAATGTTTAGTTTGACATTAAATTTTTACACAAAACGCTTCTCATGGAATGCCCATTATACAAAATATTCGTATGACACAAAGCTTTAGCTGTTGCAGAAATTATGTAATGATTAGAACTCCAATCCAGTTACATTGCCGGTCAACCATCATACACATTATCATCGATGTTTCTGTGAATGGTTTTATGATTAGGTCAGAAAGATTTTAAAAAGGTTGAGTCTTTTTTGGATGAATTTTGTTGGATTTTTTTTTCTTGTATTTGAAATAAATAGAAATTTGTCGATTTTTCCAATTTAAGTTTCAGTCGGACACAAAGAAGTGCACTTATAAATGACGCTGTGTTTGCTCTGACTGGACGGAACTAAATAAAAGTTGAAAGCATAGCATTATGTCAAAGATCCCTTTAGGACTTCAATCGAATCATTTTCATTGGCAAAATGATTCGAACTCATGTGAACAATTCTGAACTGATTGGATAGACACGAATGAAATTTCTTATTTAAACATTCTTTAAAATGCATGGAAAACTGCCTCAGTTTTGGTTCTTGTAGTGACACAATTAGACAGGATGATGTGATAATGCATGTAGAGTGCATAAGCCCGAAATAATACAACGGTATTATAACTGATAAACTCGTCGAACCATCATCGGTGAAGTTTTTTGAATAAATTTCTTGCACGCGCCATTCTAGTTTTCGAAAAGAACATTACTATTACGAGTCTGTTTCCATGTTTGATTGTTTATGATCGAAAAATGAACTGCTAGCAATGTAAATAGTCAAGAGTTCTGACTTTTGGTGAAACGCTTCCACACTGTATGGAGCCATACAGTGTGGAACTATATGGCCAACATAGACACAACGTTATGCTGTTGCTCAATGGTCGGTTTTTATTGGCAGAAGATTCGAAATGATAAATTCCTGTCTGGCTATGTGGAATTTAATGAGGTTTGATAATCGCGATCAGTATTTTTTTATTTTTTTAAAATATAAAACTGTTATATAAAATGCTAGTGCTACTAGTACTTACATATGATGCCGAAACATGTACTACAACTAAAGCAGATGAGAAAGTATACTTGAATTGTCGAAAAGAAGGTTCCATCGACATGATGAGCTGTGGAGAAGGAACCATAATAAAGGGATCTGTTCACTTTCGGATATCGTGAGGTGTATAAAATTGGCGGGATGACAATGATAGCACGTTGTTCGAAAGGAGGGGGCAGTAATCAAAACGATCAAACGAACGTTTGATCGTTTTGATTTGAATAGAAGACTTTTTTGATCGTAACGATCAAAAATATTCTTCTATGCACGACCAGAATGACACAGAGGAGTGAAATATATTGAGATGGTCAATGGGTGAGCAGTGATCTGGAAAACGAACTGGAGAGTAGCTGCATTGGACTGAGTTAATGGTGGATTCTTCATAAGTAGGTCGGGACCGAGTGATGGGTTATATCGCCAGAGGCGATGATTAAAATTTGTCCTTTTAAATGAACTATATGGCCAAATAATGTTTGAAAATGACAAACCTCAGAACTAAAGAAATTCATTTGAGCAATTATAGAGAGAGAAGATCTGATGCAAATCTAAAGGGGAACATGTGGACAGTTTGGCGGGAGTACAAAATGCTACAGCACTAGGACACATTGGAAAAGTGCAGATGACAAGGAAAATATGCTCTGGAGAAAAGTATCAAGTAAATTGTCTAAGGGATGAAGATGGTTTGCTGCTAACTGAAGAGAAGGTCATTAAAAGATAAAACACTTGGATGAGATTTAATGTAGAAAACAATATATGACATGAATAGAAGTTCGGTAATGGAAGAACCTCCTATAAGCAGAGGTTTAACAAACTCAGCAATCACGTCTAATCCATGTAATCCGCCCATAGTCAGATCACAACTTCTTTATATTCGGACTCTGAATCTCTCTTAACTGTATCCATGCTAATGTATATCCCTATGCGATATTTGTGGATAATGGCTTTGGTTTGATGTGTTGTATTGGTAGGTGAATAATTGGAAATACTGGTTCGTAGTCCTCGAGTCGGTCCCCATTTCATGACGTGCTGCCCAAGTAGCTTCCTATTGCAGGTTTTCTACACCTTAATCCAAATTCCCGCTCCTCTTCTTAGAACTTAATTACACGTACGTTATACATCCTTCGAGATGTCCTTGGAAATATGAAAGTGGAATTTTAACGTAATTTAAGTATGAAAAATATTTTACTATTTTATATTAAAAATAACAAATTGAATAATTGCCGAATATTAACAACAGCGTCTGATTTTATGACTTCAAAACATAGTAAGTGATATGTAAAAGAACAGAAATGAATTTATTTTGAATAAAACACGAAAAAAAATGATGAAACTGGCCTCTTGAAGATACACATTTGAACTTTAATAGTACATTTAATAGTACGTTGTTTGACCTCGTCGCCTTTTGTTATTCGGCCATTTAGTTGACGCCCTCATTGTTTGAATCCGATCTGCAACGCGAAGAACATTCAAATGCATTTTCAATTGTTACTGTGAATGTGCTATTTGCTCAGCTCCTCGTTGAAGTATTTGCTGAATGCCACTTGCATTTCAGGCCTTAACTGTGTTGGCTTATTTGTATTCTAGTTTTGCGCGATTTTAAGTCAAAAAATAACTTCCTTGACTTTGTTTATTAATTCCGATAGCTCACGCATTATACCGACCGTTTCCTT
Organism: Typopeltis vanoorti; assembly: GCF_054136105.1. NCBI lineage: Eukaryota > Metazoa > Arthropoda > Arachnida > Uropygi > Thelyphonidae > Typopeltis > Typopeltis vanoorti. The sequence continues at coordinate 112,551,021 of NC_143562.1, read as the reverse complement.
CATTTTCTTCCGCTCTTTCGGCCAGAAGAGAAATATTCTTTCTATTGCTGATTTCATTTTCAGGCTTAGGGGGAGGTTTGCACTATTCATCGAAGGAAGTCGTCAGTCCACTTGGATCGAACAAATGAACTGGTTGTTGCAGAGATATCGATGCTAACTCATAACCAAAAAGCAACGGGTATAATAATCATCAAGTACACGTGTTAAGGATGACCCGACTTTCCTTTCAGAGGATATCATACGAAACATTTTTTACTTTTCTCCGTGTCTAGCCAAATACGTCACACCTTGTCATACTGGTATTGAACCAGAGGCGTAGCTAGGGGGGGGGAAGGGAGGTCCTCCCCGGGCGGCAATTTGAACCTTTTTGAATTTTTGCAGTTAATTCTAAAATACAATCTGGAGAACTCAGTTCAAAATATTGTAATACTACTGCGAAATTTCCTCACAACTGCTGTAAGTGTTGCTAGTGGTGAGAGGAGTTTTCTAAATAAAACTGATTAAGAATTACCTCCATTACTATGAAAGAGACTTCGCCAATCTCATCGACAATTTCGCTAACAGAAAAACAAGAAAAATAACATTTTAGAATGTTGAAATTAGTGTTTTACTTCAAAAATAAACATTGCGTTTTAATTTATTTCTGTATACGTCGTTTTGACTTTTTGTAGTATTTTTAGTGTGAATTGACAGGGGCGGCAAACTCAGGGATCGCCCCCGACGGCAAAAGCTCTAGCTACACCACTGTGTTGAACATCACATGAAGACCTAAATAGAAATATCATGGTCTCCATTTCTGGATAATGTGCAGTAGGTTCAGCATATTTATTTATAGACCGAGGTTACCGAACCTCAGGATGATTCATATCCGAAGAGAGAATCGCAGATGTTTCACTAATCAACACATGAAGAAATGTTTCACGTCAAATACTGAAAACTTGCTCCTGTTTAGGGGAGTGAGTGAGCGAACAGTTCCCTCTGCGAGCAACATTTTTTTTAGAATGATCTTTTAATCGTCTGATCCTCGCATTAAGAATAAAGTACCTGTCCTTTTGGCGGCTGACACGAAAGTGCGGAATTCTCCTTGATTGCATTGCACGCGACATTTTTCGAATTTCATTTATTTTCTGTTTACCTTATTTGCTGAGACAGGAGAAAAATCGAAAAATTGTTATCCGACCCGATTCCTGGAGGAACTCGCACACCTAGTCTAGATATTAGTTTTTCAAAATACTAGTAGCAAGTATATTCTGAAATTTTTGTTTTCAATGCGTTTTCTCAGAAGATAAAAAAAAGTATTGGACCAATGAATCATGATTATATACTATATTGTTATTTTTCTACGGACACCTCCTGGAGGCAGAAAACTCAACGTGGGAGACACAAACTATCCATACAATATCTATCGTACCTCTCTTTGAACCCATTAACAGACAAAGCACTCACAACTGACTCTGGCAACTCATTCCACTAATTCATAACACTCCAAGCAAAAAAAAAAACATAGTCCTCACACTTCTGCTAACCACACCTGTATTCAACTTCCAGGGATGATCCCTTATTCTTCCCCCTCTGGCCAAGTGCTAAAACATTTCCCCTGAATCAATTGATAAAATCCTTATTTATAAAGGAACTGAAATATTTCTATCGTATTTCCTCGGTTTGCCTGTTAATCAAATTTTGCAAAGCACAAACCTTCAATCTATCCTCATAGAGCATTGCACAGGCCACGCACCCATCTTGATCACTCGCCTCTGGACCATTTCCATTACTTCCTCATCCCCAAGAGACCAAACCTGAGTAATCCATATGTGGACGTATCAAGGACTTATAAAGAGGAGTGATAACTCCCTTATCTCAGCATGTTAGTATATTCTTCAATAATCAAGTTATCCTATGAGATACCTTGGCAACCTTAGCAATGTACCATCTAAATTTCCATTCTCCATACTACCATTTCCCCAAATCCCTACGTTCATCAGTTTCTTGAAGTACAATTCCATCAATATGGTATTCAGCTTGTAATCTGTTTATCCCAAAAATGTATAGTTTTGCATTTCTCCACATTAAACTGTCATCCATTATCTCTTGGCCATACTGACAGCCTATTTCAGTCATCCTACAAGCTCTGCACATTGCCTTGAATAACTCTTACCCTACACAGGTTTTTGCATCAGCAAATAAATCATTTATGTACAAACTAAACAATAATGGTCCTATCACAGCAGTGGCGGCTTGTACATAGGCACCGCGACACTGCAGCACCCTCAAGGAAAAAAACGAAGAAATTAAATTTTGTTTGTGTTTATAAATAATATATAAATAAATAATAGAAGATATGAAAGAATTATATATTCTCAATTATCATTACACGAAACAAATACGCTGTTCAACAAGCAGTGTCGCTACAGATAAATTGTATGATTGCGCGCGTTATTTCTGTGTACGAAACTTTTATTATTAGTGTGTGTTCGTAGTGAGGGTGAAACATTTTTAATAAAGCAATTTTTATTATGTAAATTTACTTATTAATAAATTGGTTACTGATTAGGAAAAAATGAATTATTTTTTCTTATTTTGTATATGCAGCATCCCCCCCCACACACAGACACACATACTTAAAATTTTCACTGGCCGCCACTGTATCACAGTGCCTTGCAGCATACCACTAGTTACCTGCTTTCTTCTGCATTCTGTTCCTCCACATAATACTTTTTTTTTGTATCTGTCCATCACCCACCCTTATCAGCAATTTCATATTAATTCCAATTTGTTCTAAATTACAAAAGAGTTCCGTGTGGTATTCTGTCAAACGCCTTTGCGAAATCCAGCAGCTTGAGCGTGTTGACATTCCCTTTATCCAACTCAGCTGCCACTCTGTTATAAAAAGTTGGTAAATTACAAAGCTCTGCTGCTCTTCATAAAGTATCACATTCTTATCAATACATTCTGAATTCTCTCTTTGACCAACTTTTCCAGCACTTTACCGCCACTCCTGAGCTACTGATTGATTTATAATTTGTTACTTCAATCTTAAAGCATTCTTTATGCAAGGATTATTTTGCTCTCCTTCCACTCCCTTGGAACTCTACTAGAGCTCACTTACAGACAGGGCCGGTCTGAGAGTATCTGATCTGATGCCCCTAGGCAAAGAAAATTTAGGCTCTCTATACATTGTCTCTCTCTATATATATTTTGGCATACTCACAAGCACACGTTCACCTACACATGTGGATATTTATAAAAATAATATCATTATGAACATTAAAAAAAATTATTAATGAAAACCAATATATTTGTATCCATATATGATTATTCCTAATATCTGTATAGCAAGAAAATTATTACATCTCAAATACAAAAATTATGAAAAATTAATCTTCCGGGCTTTTGCTTTGGGAAAGTTTTGAATTAATTCTTTATCGATTGTGAATGCAATTTCATGCGCTGTAGATATTATTATAGATATTAGTGCTAGACCAGTGAGTTGTTGCAGAAGAGAGATGGCACAAGGAGGAAAAATCTCTGCACTTGAGGATAAAGAGCAGTGGAGTATTTTGATTTGTCTAAAATTAAGATCTTAAAGTTCAATAAATAAATAAACACATTGTGTGTGAATTCAATGTGATTTCAAAAGTGATCTTACTTAAATATGCATAACACATCAACTGTTTGTTCTTTTAAGTTTACACATTGATTTCACAGATATTACTTACATTTCTTTCCAGAATGGGACATCTTGGAACTATCGACGTTTTCTGAATATTCCAAATTGCTGAATTTAAACATATATTCACAGCACAAAACACACAAACACAACATCTGAATTGCAGTTGACACTTTTTTCATTATAGGTTTCTGGGGCGTTTCGTTTTTCCTTCATTCATCGGTTTTTTTTCACATTTCTGAAGATTCTTTGCTCATCAAGAACTTTGTGTGTGGTCTAGAAATTCTAATGATAATTTAAATTTACTTACAGTCTTTCCAGAATGACTCTTCTTAATGCGAATAGATATTCCAAAATTAGTTGAATTAAATCATATATCCACACCACAGCTCAACACATACAAACAATCTTGAAAGAACGAAATTTCTGTAAATAGCCGGAAAAGCTATTTGACTTTTGTTCCCTTAGATTTTCTGTCCATTTAGTAGTCCTTTATTTCTTCACATTGGGGTCATACTATGTTTTTATTCCCACGGTGGTGAGTGTAAGCTCAAACTGTCTTTTCCTGACTAATATATCCGCCAGAAATCGGTAATTTCCCATCTATAAATGCGGATTTTTTTTGCTATGATTCTTTTTTTTTCAAATGATTGCTTGTTTTCCTATTTTACGTTTAAAATTCAGTTAACTACATATTATTACCAGAATAAATCAGAAAAATAAATAAATAAATGTGTGTGTGAATTTTTTTTCCCAATTGTAGATATTTCATATGTTATCTGACTCATTTCCTGTCACAATTTGTTGTACCTAGGTGAGAAATCATGTGTTTAGGTTGGAAATCTTCGTTCCCATGGGTAATTATTACTGTAGTAATTAATGCTTACCTTTTATTTTTTTTGAAACCAATATATATAATTCTAATCAGAATAACTCAGTAAAAAATAAATAAATAATTGATTGCCCTTCTCTGACTATTAATTTTACCTTCGATTCCTTGTGCTCTTAATCTATTTCTGTAGCTGAAATTTATTTTATTTATTTATTTTTCTTTAGCATTAGCAAGTTAAGTAGCTGATATTGAGACAAACAAGGTTTTGAATTCTCCATAAGGGTTTCCTTTTAGAAACTTTTTTGCTAGCACAACAAATAAATAGTTATTGCTTATCATTTCAAATGAATATTAGCTCAGTAGTATTCTGTACTTTGAAATTAGTTTAATTTCCACGTTGCCAATTTCCAATCATTTAAAACATTACACTATATGATATGTCCACATGAGCGTACAATGTATACTCCTTTTTGATGTTTGCATGGTGTGTTCTTATGATGACACCATCATTCTATTAGAGCTTATCAGTTCGGGGTTTGAGTATGTGACCAAAATGTTTACAGATAACTCAAACATTGTGAATAGTTAGCATTAGACAATTTTCCAATCACCAAATGCTAACAGTCTCACTTTAATTACAAACAATGATCAAATATACTAGTCTGTTGGAGACATCTACAGATATTGTCACTATTTAATTCATTTGTAATAGAAAAAACGTTATTTCCATCAGCTCCTGTACCATCGAGTATTAGTTCCCCATCTTGGCATTTCAGAATATAACACTCACTGAGCTCCATTTCATAGTCAACTCTTCTTTGAAAGTAGCCGAGTATATCAGACCACTTCCTGCATAACTTTTCCCAAATGGTCTTGGATAAATACATCAAAATGGAAGTGCCTTCTAAAATAGTAATCAGTTTCCATACTTTTAGAGCTATGTGAAGAGTTTTGTTTCGTGCTCTTTTCCTGAAGAAAGAAAATTTCAATGACTTTTGTGGCTCACCCATAACAAATTGCCATAACTGCAAAGACACTTGACTCATTTGTTTTTCCTTATAGTGCTGTTTACCTGACCTTTAACCCTGACCATTCCTTCTAAAATGAAACCTTCGTGCAGATGATTCACAGAGATGTTTCTACATGCTCTTGGATATGATGTTGAAGTGAGATTATCTTACTTTGAGACATCATAGGGCAAACCTTATCTCTGTGGCTCAAAGGGTATTCTATATTATTTGTCCTTATTATGTTAAGTATTTGATCTTCAAACATCGTTTTTGATGTTAGACCATATGACTAGTTCTCTCACTCATAAGTCCGAAAATGTTGGGATGGGAAAAAAATAGCATTAGGTAGTGGAAATGAAAGGGTAGTCAACAGGGTGACAGTGGTCTTCCCTGCAATGCTCTCCCATCGCATACCCTAACCCCCCTCATCCCCTAATCTTCCCCCTCTCCTCCAGAAAAAGTATGTTCAGTCTAGTGGAGATGAGCGAGCTCATCATTTGCGGATATCTTTGATTGATATCACCTCCAACTGATACTGATAACTTTTGAGGGATAAAACGTGTGTTTTCTTTTTTACTAAGTTATTCTGATTAGAATTTCATATTAAAATCCATAACTTTATACCTTAATGCAATTCTGTTTAATTATTGTAAAAAAAATCACTACTGTGAAATTAATGCCAGGAACGGGGAAAAATTTATGAAAACTGACATCCATGTACTTGATTATTTTAGAAATTGTCTAATGCTACCTACTGACATTGTTTGAGTTATCTGAAACATTTCATTCACATAATCAAAAATCCGAACTATTAGAATTTGATGGTTTTACAGAGAGACAGCAGATAATTTAACCCAAAAAGGTGACTTAACTCTTAAAGTTTGGTATAAAAAAAATGTTTACATTCTCCAGATATCACAAATACAAATTTTACCTTTTCCCACACAAAGTGAGATAAAAACACACCAATAATATATCCAGCAGCATGTGAAAAATGTCATTGAGTCATCTGCTCAACGACATTTTTCATTCTTTTTTGTTCATTTTTGAAGGAATGGTCAGGGTAGGGCATAGTAATGGTGAACAGTACTATAAAGTTTCTTTGTGAAAAGTTCTAACTGTTCAGAATTTTGTAACAGAAAGTTAACATAAAATATAAGATCAGAGCTAATAATCAGTGAAATGATAATAATAATAATTAACTATTTATTTGTGGTGCCATATGAAGTAATGTAAGAAGAATGAAGGAAAACGAATATGAAAAATCGACAGCGGGTGAAAATACGAATTTTCAGTTATCATTGGTATAATTGATTGTCAATTTCATTTCAATAAGACTTCAAAGTTATTTCCTAAAGAAATTTGTATTTCTGATGGAATTATTTTAAGATATGCATTGACAAAATCGCCTTGTAGTTGGAATGAATTACTTGAAAGAGTTAAAAAACAGAATTCTTGGTTAATAAAATATAATCATCAGCTGAAGTTGGAAAGTGGTTTGCTATCTCTGGACAAACTAAGAAATTGGATGATAGATTCAACATGCAAATATCAAATATTGCTTGCCAAAGGAACAGAAAAATTTAAACCATTAACAAGGTTAATAGGAAGACTAGTTCTTGATTTAAATGAAATTGGATGTGCAAAACGTGAAAACATAACATGTACTTTTAAATGCTTTTGGAAACAGTGAATGTTTCTGTGCTTTTAGTAATGCTCAAAAATACATGTATTGGTTTCAAAAAATAAAACTGTGATCCTTAATTTTACTACAGTAACAAATTCCCAACAATCACAAATGAAGAAACTTTCAGATAAGAGTCACATTGTCGAAACCCACATGATGGCAAATCTGCAACCATGGGAAGAACCTTTTTACAACAATGCAAAATTTACAATAAGTAGATTAAGGACCAAAAAATAAGATTGTATTTTTCACTTTATGTATTTTCTGTATGTTAGATTTAGTAAATACATTGTGAATAATATTTCACTAAAATAAAATATGAATTAAAATGAACAAATGGGTGTCATTGATGTGTTATGCAATTTTAAGTAACACCATACCATATATATATATATATATGGTCTTGCTTAAATTTTTTTCTTGTGAAATTTCTTGCCACAAACTAACCAGAGACTTTTCTTTCTGTTTCTTTCTTTTTTTTTATTTGAAAAGTTCACTCAGTGAACTTTTAATTCACTGAGTAGATTTTTGAAAAAATCCACTCAGTGAATTAAAAGTATTATTTGTTCATGCAAGCCCTCAAATATTTCAAGAAAGTGTGTCAACTCTTGCAAGCAAAACGAATCGGGTATTAAATTAATAGCTAAAATTTTAATGGAGAAGATTTCAACTGAAAAGTGACAATTTTTTATTATATCTGTAGATACCTTCACCAGACTAGAAAAAAACAGCTGTACTGAAAGTACGAGTGTTAGAATTTGGCTATTTTACTGAGAGACAATAGGTAGCTGAATCCATCACGTTTCCCAAACTCTTAAAAAATGTTTGGTGTAGAAAAAAAAGACAGATGTGATAGCTAATAATGTAATTGTGTCTTTGGAAATGAATAAAGTACAAATGAATTAAATAGTGACAATATCTGTAGATGTCTCCAACAGACTAGTATATTTGATCATTGTTTGTAATTAAAGTGAGACTGTTAGCATTTGGTGATTGGAAAATTGTCTAATGCTAACTATTCACAATGTTTGAGTTATCTGTAAACATTTTGGTCACATACTCAAACCCCGAACTGATAAGCTCTAATAGAATGATGGTGTCATCATAAGAACACACCATGCAAACATCAAAAAGGAGTATACATTGTACGCTCATGTGGACATATCATATAGTGTAATGTTTTAAATGATTGGAAATTGGCAACATGGAAATTAAACTAATTTCAAAGTACAGAATACTACTGAGCTAATATTCATTTGAAATGATAAGCAATAACTATTTATTTGTTGTGCTAGCAAAAAAGTTTCTAAAAGAAAACCCTTATGGAGAATTCAAAACCTTGTTTGTCTCAATATCAGTTACCTAACTTGCTAATGCTAAAGAAAAATAAATAAATAAAATAAATTTCAGCTACAGAAATAGATTAAGAGCACAAGGAATCGAAGGTAAAATTAATAGTCAGAGAAGGGCAATCAATTATTTATTTATTTTTTACTGAGTTATTCTGATTAGAATTATATGTATTGGTTTCAAAAAAAAATAAAAGGTAAGCATTAATTACTACAGTAACAATTACCCATGGGAACGAAGATTTCCAACCTAAACACGTGATTTCTCACCTAGATACAACAAATTGTGACAGGAAATGAGTCAGATAACATATTAAATATCTACAATTGGGATAAATAAATTCGCACACACATTTATTTATTTATTTTGCTGATTTATTCTGGTAATAATATGTAGTTAACTGAATTTTAAAATTAAAATATAAAAACAACCAATCATTTGAAAAAAAAAAAAAAAAGAACCGTATAAAAAAATCCACATTGAGAGATGCGAAATTACCGATCACTGGCGGATATATTAGTCAGGAAAAGACAGTTTGAGCTTACACTCACCACCGTGGGAATAAAAACATAGTATGACCCCAATGTGAAGAAATAAAGGACTACTAAATGGACAGAAAATCTAAGGGAACAAAAGTCAAATAGCTTTTCATGTTATTTACAGAAATTTCGTTCTTTCAAGATTGTGTGTGCATTGTGGATATTCAACTAATTTTGAAATATCTATTCACATTAAGAAGAGTCATTCTGGAAAGACTAAGTAAATTTAAATTATCATTAGAATTTCTAGACTACACACAAATGTTCTCGGTAAGCAAAGAAACTCCAGAAGTGTGTGAAAAAAAAAAAAAAAACCGATGAGTGAAGGAAAAACGAAAGCCTCTGAAACCTATAATGAAAAAAGGGTCAACTGCATTTCAGATCTTGTGTTTGTGTTTTGTGCTGTGAATATATGTCTAAATTCAGCAATTTTGGAATATTCAGAAAACGTCGATAGTTCCAAGATGTCCCATTCTGGAAAGAAATGTAAGTAATATCTGTGAAATCAATGTGTAAACTTAAAAGAACAAACAGTTGATGTGTTATGCATATTTAAGTAAGATCACTTTTGAAATCACAGTGAATCACACAATATTTGTTTATTTATTTATTTATTGAACTTAAGATCTTAATTTTAGACAAATCAAAATATTCGGATGAATTATGAATAAAATATGAATTAGAATATGAATATAGAATAAAACATGTCTGAGCTTGGAAAAAAAGTATGTGTTTGAGGGGCACCAGCATATAATTAAATTATTCAGAAAAGCCTAAACGCTGCTGCCATCTAGAGTCTACTCTATGAATTAACGATTTTACTCAGATGTATGGGGTGGTAGGCGAAGAAGCCACCCACGATGAATCCTAAGAGTGCAAAGAGATGATTTATTAACAACTATTATTATTTATATTGAGATAACTTACTGGTAGTCTGATGGGGGTGCCTTTCCTTGTATGCCAAAATGAGCCCGGGCAGTTGACATTCAAAGCGAGACACAGTGGAGGTTTTTTAATATTTTGGTCGCAGCAGTAACTGCCCAGTTCCGACTTACGTATTCTGTTTCAAGAAAAAATTCAAAAAATGAATTATTAATTTATAAAACAATGTTTCAAAATGTTTTAGAGAAATGCAAAATGAAATATTCTGATATTTATTTTCGACAAAGTTAAAAAATAATCTCTCTGTCACTCCAATATTATGTTCTCGTTTTTAGCGATATTGAATTATATACAGTATTGCATAGCAGGGGGAAAATATCAATTATATATATATAATTGATAAAAATGGAACAAAAAATCCTTAGCCCATCCAAGTTACAAGTGTACTATAGGTTTATTAAAAACCTTTCGTTGGTGGGAACAAAAAAAAAAAAAGTGTGGAAGATACCAGTCCAAACGTCGTTTGGAATTGAGGGGTGGATGATACGTGGCTTGTTAGCAGTAGCATTGCTGTGGTAACCTAAGACATCTGCAACTCTCTGCGGACAGATCTAGTGCTGACAGATGACGTGCAGGATGCTCTGAACATCCCGACACTGTCCCTGTCAGAGAGTGTCGGTCGCCTCCCAGGACGTTTTCCTGCTGAGGTAGCACTATTAACTTTCCATCTGCGAATGACATAAGCAACTGTGGATTTCGGTATACTGAGACGGATAGCAATGTTACTAGAAACTATGGCACCCAACTTCCATCCCACGTTGGAATTCTGCAGTTCAGCTGAACCTGGCATCTTGATCATCCAGTACAGTGCAAAAGAAACGTCGCATCGCACCTTTTATTAGATTTATGCACACACGCAAATGAATGAATATTTGCATGCGGTAGGATGCGAAATTTGCATGGCACGTAAAATGTCCAAATACTTTTGTCAACACAGTGTGTATGTGTGAATCGTGTTTTTGAGCTCTTATTATAACTGCCACTTTTAGCATTATGCGACTGGGAAAAAAAGTGAAAAGGCAAGGTCATCATACGGAGAACATAATAGATAGTGCTTACATCACGTAGAAAGTGTTGAAATGGCTCACCTGTTTAGGTTGCAGATTGTTATATCAGGGAATTCCACTGTACCATCTTCTAACTGAACGCTGAGAACTATGGGATACTGGAGATATTCACTAATGAAATATGTACTGTGCATTGAGCAGAAAAACAAACACAAGAGAACTATTAATACCCAGAGAATGATGCTGATAATACTTCTACTAGCTGTGTCTTCTTTCTTGGTTTCCATGCTTGTCTGAATAGATTTGTCTAATTTATTGGTCATCAAATAAGTTTCGTTACAACTGTTATTGTCTCCAGGCATGATGGATTTGTTTCATTTCTTGCAATTAACTCTTACATTTTCTTCTTTCCTGTAAAACAAAAAGTGAAATATTTTATTACCAGCATTCAAAAATTCTTTCCTTGCCATGAGAAATTTTAGAAATGTTGCGAATCTTAATGCTAAGTTGCTCACATAATTAAACTCACAATATCTAAATCCAGAGATTCAAATTATGGGAAGTGTTTGTTATGAATTTCTTTGAAAAGTTTTGGTCTGTGTTATTATCGTGAAATTGAAATTTGAAATTTTGTCCCATGGAAGGGACAAGACTTTTGTCCCTTCCTTGGGACACTGGCCACGGATAACTCTGTCTTATAAATATGCTCGTTCTGGGATCAGATGTCATCATCATCATCATATGTACAAGGATTTAGGCCTAGCATGGCCTGTTCCGGCCTTAGAAGTCATCGTTGAATCGTTTAAGAGGACGTCCTGGTTTTCTTTTTCCTAATGGCTTGTACTTTAAGGCTTGTTTTGGTAATCTTTCTGTTTTCATTCTTTGAACGTGTTCCATCCATTTATGTTTATTTTTTAATTTTTTCTATTACTGGTTCTTGGTTTAATTCTTTCATAATATCTTCGTTTCTTTTGTGAACAAATAGGGTATACTTTGCAGTTTTTCTCATAAACTTCATTTCTGCTGTTGTTAATCTTTGTTTGTCTTTTTGTTTTATTGTCCGGATTTCGCTTCCATACATTAAGACTGGTTTGTTTTTGAACTAGGTTTGGTTTAAATATAGAGTTAATTACACCTGTTATTTTTAAATATTTTGCAATTTTTACGTTTATATCTTTTTCATTTTCATATGTGATCATACATCCTAGGTAGTTAAATGAATTCACCTGTTCTAAGATCTTGTTATATATTACTATTTTAGTTCTTGCTGGATCTTGTCCTTTAAAGGCCATCGTTTTTGATTTTTCTGTTGATATTATCATACCATAATCTTTGGATATCTCATTTAGATTTAAAATAGCTTTCTGTAAGTTATCTTCAGAATTTGTAATTATTATTTGGTCGTCTGTAAAGAGGAGAGTGTTTAAGTTAACTGTAGGTGAAAGTTTAATTCCTTGGTGTAAATTTTACTCCATTTTATTATTATTTCATTTAAGTAGATATTAAAAAGAGTTGCTGAGAGGGGACATCCCTGTCGGACTCCTTGGTTTATCTCTCTCGTATATGATAGCTCGTGATTTAATCTTATTCGTATTTGATTATTTTCATATATACTTGTGATAGCTTTTAGGATATTATTTGGTATTTGTCTTTCTTTTAATATGTTAAATAATATGTTTCTTTTAACTTTGTCAAATGCTTTTTCAATGTCAATAAATGCAATATACAGTATGTTTCCAAATTATATTCTCTTCTTTTCTCTACTATTAATTTTAGGCAAAAGGCTGGGTCTATACATGATCGTCCTTTTCTAAATCCATTCTGTACCTCTAGAATAAAGTTTTCGGGATATTTCATTAGTTTGTTATTTACGATTCTGCTATATATTTTGTAACAGGAATTTGGTATACTGATACCTCTATAGTTTTTAGGATCACCTCTATTACCTTTCTTAAAGATAGGAATCACAATTGCTTTTTTCTTCTATTGGGAGGATATCAGTTGAGTAAATTTTATTTAAAAATAATAAGAGTCTTTTTTTGAATCTTGTTCCTGCGTATTTATATAGTTCTGAACCTAGCTTATCTTCTCCAGGTGAATTTCCGTTTCTTGTTTCTTTCAGGCTGATTTCTAATTCTTCTTCAGTTATTTCCTTTTCATTTTCATTAATTGTTTGCTAGTTGTCTTTTTTAAAATATTTGTCTGTCCACAGTTCTGTGTAGTAATTTAGGCATTCTTCTAATTTTAATTCAGTGTTTAATTTTATGTTTTTTTGGTATCTGCATTTAGGTGTTTCAAAATCTTATATACATTGGGTCTTATTTTATATAAATCATGTTCTAAATTAGAAACAAATTTATTCCATGATTCTCTATGTCTTTTTCTGACTTCTCTTTTAGCTATGGCTCTTATTCTTTTATAATCTATTTCATCTTCTAATCTTTTACTGCTTAACCATTTGTGATAAGCTTCTTTTTTCTTTTTAATTATTTCTTTGCTTGTATCATCCCAGATCTTCAGTTTTTTTCTTTTATTGAATTTTTTGGTCTTTCCTAGGCTTTCATTTGCTGCTGCATTTAGTATCGCTTTTATATTAAGCCATTCTATTTCTATTTATTCATTTTGTTTTATTTTATCTAGATATTGGTTAATTCTTTGTTCATATAGCCATTGTACATTTGTGTCATTTAATAGTCTGGTTTTATAAGCAAATGTTTCAATTTTTCTTTCTGTTCTTGTTACTTGTAGCCATTTAGGTGGTAATCTTAATTTTATTTTAACAAGGAAGTGGTCACTGCTTATTTCATATCCTTTGTGAACTCTAACATCTAGTGAAAATTTTGATGTCTTTTCATTTAATAGGAAGTAATCTAATATTGATTTCCATCCTCTTGCTGCCCAAGTATATTTATGTATGTGTTTATGTTTATAGAAGGAATTCATTATTTTTAGGTTATTATAAACTACAAAGTCAATCAATTTTTTACCATTTCTGTTTAGAGTGTGTTTTCCATGTATTCCTATATTATTATTAATTTTCGTGTTTCCAATTCTTGCATTTAAGTCTCCTGCTAAAATTATGTAATCATTTTTATTTATTTTATTATATATGTTTTGTAGCTGATTATAAAAATCAATATTATCCTGTTCTCTTCCTTCTTCTGCGGCATATAAACCAATTATTGTTAAATAGCCTCTATCTATTTTTATTCTAGCTTCTATTATTCTTTCATTCCATAATTTTATAATGTTTTAACTGTTTTGAAAGGGAGTTATGAATCCAAATCATGACTCCTGCTTGTGCTCTTTGGTCTCTGTCTACTCCACTGTATATCACATTAAAATTTTCAGTTCTCATAGTTCCTTTTAATTTCTTTTTTGTTTCAGTGATTACTGCTATTTCAGAATTTCTTTCATTTAGTAACTGGTCTAATTCTATTTCTTTATATGCTATTCCTCTTACATTCCAGTTTGCTATGTGTATTATATTTTGTCGTTTCCATTTTCATTTTCCCTTTTCCATTCCAGGGTTGTTTCCCATAGATTCAATCCGATTATCTTTTTCTGTCAGCTTACAAGTAGAATTATGTTCTCCATGTCAGGATCAGATGTCTTTGCATCCAAAATAGAGCATTCTTGGTTGTTGTGGCACAAAAGATCTTGGTGAAATAACATTACAGCATCTCTCTTTTCCAGCCATAGTAGCAGATAATCAGTCTTATTCATGACACACTTGATTTGATATCATAGCGAGTTCGAGGAATGTTTTAAGATATTAAAAACAAGACAGCTTACTGCCTCAAACAGTAACGATAGTACTTCTGTCATCCTGAAACTTCAGAATAATTTCTTCCAATAAAATAAAGAAATGTGGAAGTGCACACACACACACACACACACACACACACACACACACACACACACACACACACACACACACACAATTTATTTGAATGACTTAACATGCAGACTCTTAAGTTCCTCTGATATTTCGCAACAACAATAAAACAGCTTGTACAGTAATATCGTTGGATATGCTGAGATCAATATGTCAGAGTGAGATATTTGTTATTACATAAGCTTAGATTACGGTAATCCAAAGCGATATTTTCATTTTAGTTACTCTAAAGGATTATTTCTGGAATATGGTACTTTTTTAGAGAATTAGCAAAACTGTACTTAGGTCTACACATTCCTGAATGCATGAATGATCAAATATTGTCTGACGTTGCAGTTGAACTGCAGTGTAAAGATGTTTGTGTTGCAAGTTGGAATATAATTTAGTAGATCAACAACAATCATTAGTTTTAGTTTGTAAGACTGCCTTATTTTATACATGCAATTAACAGTCAAACCTCTTTTCCAAGTCCTAAGATTGTGCCCGGATCTTGGTTCGAATGCTTCTAATAGCCATCATAGACCGACTCGTTGCGTTCATTTATTCAACTCAAGTCCTCATCCACGTGAATTTATGTGATGGGGGAAGGATTAAATCTCAATCGTCTCCTTTAAGTAAGCATAGGCGTCGACAAGAGAATCTCACCAAAACGTATTATCTGCTAAAGTCCCAAATTAAAAATAAATAAAAGAAAATTTGATTAATAATAATTGAAAATTGCGAATTATTTCATGGGTAAATTCTTCACTGCAATATGGGATATCACCTTTTGGGGTGGAGATTACACACACACACACCGGCCAATGAATTAGAAACTTTTATTTAATAGCGTGTTGGACCTCCATCAGCACACATGCGCTTTAGCATAGACTCCACAAGGTGTTGCATTGAATCTACATCTACAATATACCAGGTATTCTCCAGACGTTGCTTTAACTGGCTAAGATTAGACGTAAGAGGACTTTCTCGCGGATCTGGTTTTCTAACATATCCCATACATTCTCGATGGGATTCAGATCCAAATTTTGTGGTGGCCAAGAAAGATGGTGGAAGTCGTTGTCATTTTTGCTGAACCACTGCTGATCAGTTCTTGCGCGATGGAGCGTAGCATTGTCGTCCATGAAACAACTGTCACCTTCTGAATATAAAGTGAACATTGCAGGAGATGATGAACTTGATGGGTAACAATGATCAATGACACCCGACCTTCTAGTAATATCAGGTGACCCGTTCCATACCAACTGAACATGTCCCACATCATGACACCACCACCAGAACCTTTGGTTGTGTTTACAAGGCAAGCTGTGTTCATTGCTTCATGGAGTTCCCGCCAAACTCTCTGCCACCCTCTGTATAGAACGAGGTGTACCGTGATTTGTCGGACCACATGACTTTTTTCCAGTTGTCAGGAACACTGGAAAAAAGTGTTCCTGACAACTCTGCATACAAACTTTCCGATTCCCCACAGAAATCAGTGGTTTCCGTGTAGGCATGCTACTTCCAGGGTGTATTTATCCTCTTCAGTTTCTTCTTCATAGTTCTTCTTCGCGAACAGCATTTATTAAATTCTTCGGTCAGTTGCTGCACACAAGAAGTTCTGTTTGCCTTCTCAGACAACGGAGATCTCGTTCATGACAGACTGTCTCTGGACAACAGTTACGTCTGTTAGACAAGTAATATGGGTTCTTTTTTTCGCTGAATAAGTACCCTGGATATCTCGCATCTTGAGAGATCGGTCAGCTCTGCTGTTTTCAAAATCGTAGCTCTATCCAGACCGGCACCCACAATAAGTCCTTTATCGAACTCTGAAAGATCCTTTTGTTTTCCCCATTTTTCAATAGTGTGCTCAACGCTATTGACGATTACTGACCAGCAGCATTCTTAAATAGTTTCCTAGAACACATAGTGACGCACGTGACCAAATATTTTGCACATACACTGCATACAATGTCGTTTATGTATATCTGCATAAAGGCTTCTAATTCGTGGCAGGTTTGTGTACAACAATCTGCTTCCTTTGATTCGAATGTGAAATAGAATAATCAGAGCTGTAGCCATTACTGATTCCTTCGCATATTCACCTGTTTGCCACCATTGTCAATTTGCCATTACATAAACTCTGTCTATATAATGTATACAGTAGTAGTTTCTTATACATAATATTGTTCGTTGTTTACGCTGTGGTCGGAACTTGCTGATAGCTTCCAAGGCAAAGAAATGTTTCACAAATCATTTTGAGCATTTTGCAACAAGCAGCTTCGATGAGTTGTAAATCAGAATATGCTTTTAGAAAAATATCGAGAGACTGCCTCACGGGACTAAATAATGTTGACTTTTGTTTTAAACGTGTACTATACGATACTACTTTAAATGTTATATATTATGTCTTAAGTATATGCTGTATGATACGTGTATGATATCGTCATTTGATTTTGTAGTGACTGCATCGCCTACATTTGTATTTTTATAGTAACCAGTATGCCTACGGGTCTTTGTTACAGACATTATAGTTCTTTCTATTTCCTTTTCCTGTTCTTTGTTCCTAAGTCTTCAACTATCAATCTCTATATTACCATTTGAACAGTAATTGTAGTATTTTTATGACATATGTAATATTACTTTTACTATCTTCTGTTGTTCTTTTCATCACTATTGTATTGCGTTTTCATTTTTTCAGCGTAAGTTTTCAATTTTATGAAATTCATGTTCGCTACTGTTCTAGAGATTCCTACCAGCTGAAATTACGGACTTGGTGTTAATCGGATTAATCACCTGTGTGTAATTAACCCATGATTTTCGTTAATACCGAAATCATTTCTCGAGATCAACTGAAATACCCGGTATAGCTGTTTTGAAGCTACATTGTGGATTTAGACAGCAGTTTAAACTACCTGCGAAGTGATAGTAAACATAGTCGAAATATAAATGGAATATTTAAATCGCAGATTGCATAATAAAGCAGGTGTAAAACTGGCTTGAAACAATGCAAGATCAGGAATGTTAAAAGACCAGCAAGATGCACACGATTATAAATTCCTGCACTACTCAAGTTCCATTCGAGCAAATTACTGGAATCAGACAATTTCGAAAGCGATCTTTTTAGGAAGAAAGATTAGAAACCCTAAGTTACTTTAGTTTTATATATATAGTGCGTGTGTGTGTGTGTGGGGGGGGGGGGATCAGGTTAGTTACGCGTATATCCGTATACTTTGTCACAGACTTAATATGGAATCTTTTTTAAGCCTTTGTCTCCATTTAAGGGCTTTTACGCTCTGAGAGGCCGGAGTGCATTGTTATAAAATATGGCCTGAAAGACGAAATAATATGTTAAGGTTTTTATTTTTCGTTCTTTGTGTAACATCTTAATGCACTAAGACAATGCATAAATTCGCTATTTAGATTGCTTCGATAGACTGTTTAAAAGCAGTGATCCGAGGTGGGGACGATACCGTTCTGAAGGGCGCGTCCCAATCTTTTAAGAGCATCAGAAATCTAGCATCGCGTATCAACAGGAGGACTACGAACACAAGGTTTATACGTAGATCATGCGAATACAGGATTGGTATTGCGTAAGATAATTTAATATAAGGCTATTCTTTTTTTCAAATACTGAAAGTAACCGAGCTTCAATTGTGGAAATAGAGAATTTCAAAATATACGAACTGATAGGAAATCTGAATTTTCCTTTTTGCCGAATTCTAACACTGGCTGCTAATTTTCGATAAACCAGTCTTTTTGACTGGTTGCGATTATTTTAAGAGGAAATGATAAACATGGAAAGTGATTGCTTTGTAGTAAAGAAAAATTATTCAAGGACACCCTCTTTCAGGCTACAGATTGTTCATATATATATATTACTTTTTTTTTTTAGAAGCAATCAAGGGATGAAGTATACGAATCAACTGAACGATGCGACTATAGCAATGTCAGCGGCCTGTTTCATACTTTTCTTTCATTTGCATCCCCTCTCCGTTTTAGTCCGGTTGTGCAGGAAATTGGCAAGGTAACCTTCGTCTAAGAAAGAAAACTCTATTCCAAAGTTGATCAAAACAGTTTAGACGGATTTTCACCTGCAGGGGTCTGAATTTCTGCTTCGTCTAATGCGCACTGCTGCCTTATAGGAAATAGTAATTACTATGGACTATGTGGTTTCCCGTTGCCTTATTTTCCTAATGAAGATCGGTTTGCCTGTTTCTGTTTTTTGTAATCATTAAGTCCAGTTGTTCTGAATTTCTTACGAAACGACTTTAGCATCATGTTATAAGAAACATTAAAAGTTATGAAATTATATATTTGTTGGAATTGGGTTGAACGATGGGATCCAGAGAGATGTTCACAGAGAACGCAACATTCTGTACTTCCCGCTTCTTTTTTTGTTCGATTGTGCTGAAATTATGAAGGAAATCGGAATTATCGCAAGCAAAATTTAGCCCTGATGACTTGTAAGGTGACTCACTACTAAACCTAAAATTCGCTGCCGTGATTGGACAGCCCAAGTAACCAAGATTGCCTCCAATTAAGTATGAATTGCGTTACTGTTGCTTGCTTATGTTATGCAAAGATGCAAAATCGTGATTCAACAACGCACATCTTGAGAGATGCGCGTTGTTGACACATCCCTTGAACTAATTTGCCCTAAACTACTTGAATTATACCAGAAAACATGATAGAAATGTTGCTATTAGGATGATGGGTGGTTGCTTTGGCAGCAAAAATGTGATTTCATGATTGGCATATCAACTCCCTGATTTTCTTATTCCCGAGTATTTCTGATAATCTGAGTTAATCTAATTTAAAAGATCTTTGAACAATATGACTACAAATTCTCATTCGCTTCTAGAACTGAAAGACAAAACTCAAGCGTTATACGAAATGAAATATGTCTACTGCATGCATTACTTGACACTAAAAACGAGGTGTTGAGAGAGAGAGAGAGAGAAAAACTTACCACTAACTTACTGGATCATTCCTTTGCTGTTTCTTGAAACAAATCATTCAAGTCCGAGATATTAAGCGTAACGAAGTGAAATGCTTCATAACAAAAGTGTGTAAATGTTATTACGTCGTGAACAGAATTATGGAGGAGTCTTCTTTCCTAGGATCCTAACTCGCTGAACTCATCTCTGCGTCAGCAGGCACACCCATCACAAATGCAGCTGAGCACAATGTGCACCGTTTGCAGATGACTGTGGTCATGTATAAATTACACGCGCCATTTATAAATGGGTTGCTAATCTTTATTAGAAAAAAGCTCAACTCCATAATTCCGTTCATCCACCTTCGTATTATTTTAACATCTAGTAAATATTTATAATTTTTAATAGGTTGTTTACAATTCACGTGGGAAATTTCCTGCTCGCATTTCGGTTTCAATCGATGCCGCTATTAAAATTTCATGCGAAAGAAAGAAATGATGGTGCAGTAAATGAGGACGTTCGCTTTCCAACTCGTAGTTGTTTCACCCGCAGCAGCCCAGGCCACGTAATATTGTTTCGTAGGTCACACACATGCTTCGATTATTCCTGTTATCAGGGAAATGAATTGTAAGGTTTTCCAAAGTTATATTTTCTTGTTAATTAAGTAAATTTAGTGTAAAATGTGAGCAGGATGTTTTGAATCGGGTTGAGCAGAGAGAGAAAAACATTGTCCGTTGTAGCAAAGTAGACTGCCTCGTGATTACTTGCAGTTCTGCTATGCAAGCTCATGTTTAGCATAATACTGAAGCACTTCCTCGTTTGAATTAATTTAAAAAAAGGATAGTAAATAGAATCGACCAACTAATTTACTTTATGAGCTAAGAGATTCTTCTAAGGATATTTTGTGAACAAAATAAGGATTTTTTTAATGTTCAGATATCTCCACTAAGTGCCTCATCCGTGCTATGCTTGAACACATTAAAAAAATCTTAATTCACAGATAACTGTGGACGTTCTTCGAATTGTATAGCCCAAGGGGGAAATGTAAGAAAAAAATATAATCATCCTTAAGGATAACGTTTAGTGGACGCTTCACGTGCAAGCCATTGCAAAAATTAGTAGTTCGGTGTTGCGTATCTTAATATGGCAAATTTGGAGGGGCGTAACATTAAACATATACAGAGTGGCCCGTAAGCAATGAAGGGGTTGAAAGTGTGAATAACTATTTAATTATTAATTATTTTATTAGGTATTCTAAGAAACATTTGGGGAATTAATCATGGAAAAGTTTACAACCCAAGAACGAACTAAAATCGTGCTATTTTAAACTTAGAAAATCAGCATTCGATTATTCTAACACAAATTTCTCGAAGATCCGACGGCTGCCGACTTCTTATGGGATTACTTGAAGGAAAAGTGTATGCGAACAAGCCCCAGCCCATCCAACAGCTGAAGGTGAACAATCGTGCAGAAATTAGGGCACTTCAGCCAGAACCATTAACAGCAGTCACGGAACATGCCATAGACAGAGCCCTTCTTTGTAAGTGGAAGGTATTTACGTAATGTGGTTTTTTATAACTAATAAAAATCTCCAGGTTCTGTATTTCCTTATAACAAAAAAAAAGTTATTAAATGTTTGAACCACTTCGTCATTTATGGGCCACTCTGTACCACAATGCTTATCTGTTCTGTGTATTCAGCGAATAATTGTCCGCGCTGTTAGCCTATTGGCTTTGCGCTTCGCAACCATATGCTGTCGGATCTTCGCGAAGGAGTGTCCTGGGTTCGATTCCCGTCGCAGACATGAGGCGCTTAAGGATCTTCGTCAACCATAGCCAAGTTAGCCGGTCTTGGGCGTGGACAGCAGGGTTTTTCCCCCCAGTTTATCTGGGACTTTTCATCCCTCAAGCAGGCAAACCGGCTCCGTGAACACACACGGATCTACAGCCATAAATACTTAACCCCCATGGGGGGAGTTCAACTCTCCCCAATAGGGACGGGGGAGAAAAGGGAGGAAACTCCATATAAATAAATAAAGCGCATAATTTGTTTTGTAAGGGGGGTAAGGAAACCCCCCACGCTGGTCTGAAATCGTACTAATAAGATTCCGTTCCAAAGATATTAAAAAACGGGTTCCAATCAAAGTCTTTTTAACGTAAAAAACACGTGATATCTTCCTCTTGATCACGAACTTTTCCTTTCTTGCTGGCGTAAGAAGCGCTGTTCAAGACGATGAATTTTTCCGATTGTTCCATTTTGGAACAATCGTATTGCTCTTACAGCGGATCAATATAGAATGACAGAACATCGATAGCGGACACCTCTTGAGACGGGATGCAGCGTGAAGTGACGACAATCTATTACACTTGCACACGCCATCAACAAGGAGCAGATAGGGGAGGGGGGGATGTATATTTTAGCTGTCATTGTAGGATAAGAGTATTAACTAATATCTGTAACTAATACTGAGTATTTTTAACTTTTTTTTTTTGATATGCCATTAATATAAGGAAATGCTACCAGTTTGCTTGGGGTGATCTAATGGCATTCTCTTAGTTTTTCTACTATTAGGCACAGAGTTTAGCAACACGTTCTTTTTTATGATTATAACTGTTACTGGCGAAATTGAAAATGTATTCTAATTCTTTTTGGAGTGTATCGATTGAACAAACAGCTCTGGCTCTATGTGCTGTTTTTATTATGGCATTGGCGCAGGACGGGGTGGGAATTAATGTTCAGATATCTTATGAGTTGATTATCGCCTTGACAAAACCTAAACTACCACTTCACTCATCATCAACCTGTTCTTGGCCATCTGGACAGTGGGATTCAGTGGTCAGTATTTTTGCCCCTAATCTGTAACACATTAAATAATTGAAACTACGTATTTAAAATGTTCTCGTGTGAGCATAAATCAGTAATTTATTACATTTTATCCCGCAACTAAAATATCCTAATGACTGCTGCGACTGACTGCTTGTCGTTTTATAATATAAGCTTTTTAGAATCAGTAAAGCATCGTCCGTTATCTTCGTATGGTTCATACCAGTCATGGAAGTAAGCTCTCAGGTGAAACACGTACATCTCAATAAACGTATAAAACATATTACGTCTCTTCAAGCATGAATCTAAACATTTGGGTTGAAAGGTATTGTACTTTTGATGACTTTTCTGTGTCGAACTCAATCGAAAATCTGATTCGAGCTACTCTGTATTCGCAAAGATGCTGCATGAAGTAAAATGCAGACGCGTGCGATGTAAATAATAAATTGCCTTCAGTATGGCGCCAGTCTTTAGCGAACAAAGATTGAAGAACAGTTCTTACGCCCCTTGTTGATTGATTGCAATATGAAACCATTTATGGCTCGTGTTGAATCCGATTTCTCGCGTATTGAAACGAATTATGTATTTAAAATAAATTTTTCTTAACTGTTATTCGACCATTGTGTTTTGAACGTCTAGTCACCATTCCTTATCTTTTATGCATGTGTCAAACATGGGACAACAAATGTCTTTTTGCTTCCAATGCAATTGTGGCTTTTATACGAGGGCACCTGTTGCTTCCTACGGAGATAAACAGTTAGTGTGCACACCAAAACAGTTGCTTTTGATGTTCTTAATTTGAAACCACTGTCCAGATTTACGATAGTTGACCAGAAATGTTAGCACCGCTCATAGCTTTTGATCCACACAAATGTAGATTGGTAAGGTGGACAAGTCGCTATTATAACCAGCACATGGTTCGGAAGTTTTTAATGTCATCTCTTGTTCATTTGTTTGGCTTTCCTATTTCCATGCAATCGCATTCAACGCTACATCAAAGACTGAGTTAATTTTAATGCGAGATTCAAACTGCATATAATAAAATCTTGATAAGTATACTTCGTTACACAGAAATAGAGCACAGAAAATAGAAATGAAATATGAAAATAGACAACAGAATGAGCAAGTATGGTCTCATGGGAAGTCAGCTGAATATGGAATATGAGAGAAATTAGTCAAAACAGGAAACTTACTGTGTAGAAGACAGCGTTCAAACCAATTTTAAATTATGGATCTCAGATTTGGGTCAGAAATAAAACAGCAGATCAAAGACTACAAAACCACAGAAATGAGAGGTCTTAGAAAAGCAAAGGAAGCGAACAGATGCATCAATGGCTGTCATATTATAATAATATGACTACTGAATACTAATAATGTCATACTAACTTGACATTATTAGTATTCACGAGTGTGCGAGCAAAAGTTAATCTCACTCGGTTTGACAACGTAAACAGAATGGGAGTGGAAAGATTAGGAAAGCAGGTGTTGGTGCCCGTATGGTGGATAAAAAAGCAAATGGAAGATCCGAAATTAATACCTTACAATATTGGAGATCCGAAAGATAGAGTAATTTGCAAGAAAATTGTTAATCGAAGTACAGTATATTGTGACTTAATAATTTAATCTCGTAGTTTCCTGCACGCCCTTTGAGGTTAAAAAAAGAGCAAAATACTGTAATAATATTGCCATGTTACAACACATATATTTTCATAAATTCAGAAAAACTGATTATAATGTTTTGAAATGCAAATTTCAGTGGGTACTCCACTCCTTTTGTGTGTGTGTGTGTGTGTGTGTGTAAAATGATTAACAAAAATATCACAAACTTGGCCAAGCTGCGTACATTCTTAAATTTTTTTTTTTGACTGAGCAATATGTCAACGATACATGAGATACTGTTTTTTTTCTGTTAACTGTGATATTTGCAAAAAATGCAGTAGTGTCGCTTAAAATTACTGGTTTAGTTGGTTCTAATTAATATAATTTCCTTATCTGGGTAAGTTCTGTGTTAATGAACTGCAGTAATTTAAGTGTTTTTTTTTTTTTTTTGCTCTGCTTTAGTGGTGTACTCGAGGATTGGAGTGACTTGGCTTGCTGCTATTTGTTCGTGAGCCAATCGATAAACTGGTAGTGGCGTACCGTATTACTGGATTTCTTCGTTTTTTGTCGGTTATTGTCTTCCGTTCTGGGTTGATGTCCTGTGAAATACAGTTAGTCTTCCACGGATAAAAATATATACCAAATGAATAGGGAGGATTTTCTACGAGATCTTTTAGGTGACGATTATGCCTACGCTGGTAAACAAGTTGTTTCAATGGATGTTTATTTGGGAAGGCTAGAAGAATAAAAAATAAACAAAACTCATAGACTGTAAAATAATCATGATTATTAAGTTCCTAAACTTAATAATCATGTGGGAAGCACTGTTATTCATTCACAGGTTCTCACTTTACACAGTTTAACTTTTTTAGCCATTGTAAATCAAGAATGATGATTTTTGTGGTTAAGTTATGGCAAAAAAATTAATTTGTTAATTGGAATGAATATGCTAATATTTCAAGGAAGAAGTGCAGCTCACTGCCACCCCAGGTAGAAAATGTGATAAAATACAAAGGCTCTATTAGGTTTAAACTCTCCCAAGAATATGAAGAGTTTCTAAATAAGTCGCGGTTCAAACGTTTATAATCTTTCCCACGTGTGGCCCTGTAACTAGACATACTTAGAACCTCAGCCTGTATTAATACTCTCCTGCATATATTATAAAACATTGCAGACAATAATGTCACTCTGATCTTCTGTATGTTTAGTAATTCCATGAATCTTAACGATTATGTTTCGAAGTTTTCATCTGAAAAACTAGTCTTGGATAATTATGATGAACTTACCAGCAGTGACTTGATGACGCGATTCTTGATGTCTTTTCCTCTTTTATGTGCACTCTACCCCCGAAAGGTTAAATAATCCTGAAACCCCCCTCTTCAGACCAAACAAGGAATTTTTTCAAGGAACTTCTGCAGTGAACGGGGCTGTGGTCTCACAGGGGGAATTTCAATCCACTGCCTGTTGGTTGAACAGAAACGTTATCCACACTGCCGCCGCCTTTACGTTCTTCTGGTTGACATCGTTCACTGCTTTCTGAGGGTGTGCAGTATTTTTTTTTATAATATAGGACATAGTCAAGAGACTGAATACTTTTGATTATATACAAACGTAATCTTCCAGAGCTGAAAACCCTGCCTTATGTATCGGCTACATGAGAACTATGAGTGGGCATGCCAATACTATCTACCCGTAGTTCTTTCTCTCTTATTACACAGAGAATTAATTTTCGTCTCTGTTTTTAATCCTTTTCGGCGAATGAGATTAAAAAAAATTCGGATTCTTTCTGGTCAGGTGATTGAAAATGTGGTGCGGTATGGTTGAACTTTTATTTAGTGTTAAGTATTTTTTTACACAAGGTATTCTTATCTGAACCTAAAGGTGTAAAAAATGATTTGAAATTAAGTTATTTCTGTCCGTAGTTATTTGCTGAACTTGTCTTTTAATATTACTTTCTTTTTCGCTCCAAATGAAGTCACACCAAGCAAAGGTCGACATTATTAAGTACTTGATTAAAACGATGTGTCAAAAGCTACTATTATTTATTAAGCGTTTTTTTTTTTTTAATCTTCCACAGAACTAATAGAAGCATTTCTTTTATATGCAACTAGTATAGAAAAAGACGATTCTTCGCTTCACAATCGCTGGCATCCGACAGCGATTGTGCTACTCATTGCATACAGATGGCCGCTGCATTATTCAGATTGTCTCCAAAATTCATATGCTAATAGCCCTTCCGTCACAGTTCGTGCAGCTTATTGTTGGCATTAATGAAATCATGAGATGCGTGACGTTCGTCATGTGAGGGAGGCAAAATATTGCACAGCAACATTCTTTGCTAGGAATAATGTTTAGGCTATTTGATGAAGCTATTTTAATATTATCGTATTGCAAATAAATAAATGCTTGTCGTAACCTTTTTTACATTTGATGTTGTTATGAAAGTGAGTACGCCATTCATGAATCATGAATAAGGGGTGCGGTTGTAAGAGCGTGCGCGTGGGTGTGACAGTCATTCGTGGAAAATTTCCAGAGAAATAATCTTCTCAGTGAAATTCTACATTAGCTTTCACTAGTACAGACGGAATAAGATTTTACACTTTCTTCAGTCTACGAAATGAAAGTTACCAAAATGACCGCAGTCTTTGAACTGTGAGTTTGGTTTACATGCAAATTCCAAATTAATACGGGAAAAGACGAATTATTTATTGATTAATCGTGCAAATATGTGTTTTTCTTGAGATGTTCAAGATATAACTTGAATTTGAATTTGATTCAAGATATAACTGATTGATTGTGATAGTCTATACAGTTATGTACACCAAATACTGGAGGGCCTCCATAGCTTACTCCGCTTCTTCAATGATGCTCTTTGGTTTGAAAGACCTGAGTCCGAATTCCGTCTAGGGGACAAAGAATGTTTATCAGGGCTTTTCAACTGAAGGTGAGGCCGCCGGTCTCACACGGAGGTGGAGGATTTTTTCTCCCGTGAGCTGGGTATTTCATCCCACAAACAGGCAATCTGAACAGAAGAACACACGCAATTGACAGCTGTAATACACTATGCAGATAGGATTATTCGCCCTCTCATAACAACTAGTCAGGTTTTAAGAAGCTAAGCTACTTGGCCGTGACGGTCCATTTAATTTAACGCGCAAGGAAAAATGAAAGTGGAAATAATATTACTTGAATTGTATGCAATGAAAAAAGAAAAAAAAATCCTAATCCATTCGCATTTTAAAACAGGTTCTCCAAATGTGGAGGGGGATAAGAGTCTTCTCCGCCTTTGTAACCCACAGGATGTACATTGTTTGAATACTACTGCGGCATCGTATTTACAATACGCCTTGGAACATGAATTGCAATGCTCGTTGCGATGCCATCTCTCTCTCTCTCTCTCTCTCTGCTGACATGACTTGCATGGTCCTGTTGCGTTCTGAAGTACTTTATTTGATCACGAGCACTTTGTTTCTTTGGGATTGTCTGATCTTTTGGTACTAATTGTGCTATACTTTTACAACTTTTCATGGGTAAGATTGAAATAATTTAATCCTTCTAATAAAGAAACAAAATATATTTCATTCAACATCCCTGTCTTCTATGTTATTATCTAGCATTTGACTTCAAGTACAGATCTTAAAGGAGTATAATATTAGTCTTGCGAACTTGAAACCAAGAAAGTTTATAACTATATAGTCATCACCAGGAGAGCTTCGACAGGAGTATACTCGCCTTTTATTAGTGCAGTTTTAAGGCTCGATTACCAGACAACATCAACTCTTTCATAATATTCTTTTCAGCAGCAGGCGGAAATTTGCCTGCGACGAGGTGTGCAACACTAATATTTATCCTTTTGCTTTTCATTTAAAAGAAGGATATACTCAAAGATCGTAGATGTTACATGAAAAATATTGATTTTTCTTTAAGTATCAGAAATCATGAGCGAAAAGCAAATTAATTTTAATTATAAGTGCCTAATAAGTATTAGTCCCTTAAATGGGAAGTTATTATTATTAGACCTCCATGAAGCCGGGGATAACTGAGGAAAGCTAAACATCACCCACGCCAACCGTTATACCTCTTTTTGAATTCACCCGCACTGCTTACATTCACCATTGGAATAAAAAAAAGTTAGTCATTCCAATCATGCCACTCTATGAGAGTGGAATGAAAAACCCAGTTCTTATTCCTCTTCATATCCACGTTCAAACTCCAAGGATACTCTCACTCGTACTCCACCCGCCTTCTGCAAAATCAAAAGGATTTTGTACCGGTACGCCAGGTGACCCTTTTATAAGGTTGTACGTCTCTATCATAACAAACTTTCTCATGATTTCTAGTCTACATATTCTCAGTCCATCCTGGTGTTAACCGAATTCGATGATATCTTTAAATTTGCCCACTTTTGAACTTTCTCTTCACTGTACTTCTTTACCTCGAAATCCAAAAGATCAGCGCACAATAGAGCCAGGTGATATTGTATTATCAAGCCTTATAAAGAGGCAAAATGACTTTTTATCCTTAGTCAATGTTCGTTTTCAGTATTGCATTATTAGATGGGTGACTTTATGACTCTTGAACTTCAGCTACTTATCTATCAAAACTCCAAGATCCCAAGTCTGATCAGTGTCTTTTAGCATAATCCCACCAATATAATACCACATTGGATATCTCATTACATCAAAGTGCATGAATTTACATGTACTACCTTTGAACTGGCCCACAATTCCGGCTATTCAAATTGTTCTGCAAATGCTGCATCCCTAATTACTCTATCGGTCTTTCTTTGCATTATCGATAACAAACAGCTCTTCCTTCAAACCGTCTTTTGCATTATTGATGTAGATATTGAATGGCAGCAGAATGAAAACTAATATCCCATATAACTCCAATATCCTTTTAGGGATATTGGAGTTATATGGGATCAGGTGGAGGTTTGCAAGGAAGACGTTTTTTGGGTCATACTCGGCTTATTAATCATTAAGTTCTTTATACAACAGAATGTTGTTTCTTTTTTTTTTCTTTTCATTTGTTTAACAAAAAAGCCCTTGCTTGAAGGTCAGTTTTGCAAACGCTTTGATAAAAGGCTGCCCCCCCCCCCCCCCCCCAGAGAGAGATGGTTCCCAAACTTTTTTTCTAAATCACCTGCCTGAAATTAAAAATCCCATTTAGCATGCAACACAAATAGTACGTTAATATCTGCTTAGCAACCCTGACAATCGTCATGTATTTATGATGATCTTTGGGAAAAAGAACTTGGGGAAAAAAGTAAAGATTTGGGAAAAAGAACTTGTCCAGCTCTTTCAGTGTT
This sequence comes from Typopeltis vanoorti, assembly GCF_054136105.1. NCBI lineage: Eukaryota > Metazoa > Arthropoda > Arachnida > Uropygi > Thelyphonidae > Typopeltis > Typopeltis vanoorti. Next base: position 112,521,440 of record NC_143562.1, on the reverse strand, counting down.
ATCGATGCATTTATTTATTTATTGACTAAAGATAGCTGCAAATCTAATTCATTTGAACTTTAATGATTCTGTCTGTCCGTTAGATATTTTAGGAATTTCATGACCCATTGTGAGATCCTCGAGGTCCAATTTGGATCGAAGCGCAGAATTTGGGCACTTTGTCAAAATTTTAAATAGGCCAGAAAATTCCGAAGCCAGTTTTATGCTTATAAAATGATGGAAGACTGAAATCGCTAACCAGTACCAGGAAAGGTTGGAGTTTGCCCACCCATTCCAAATTAACCAGATTATTTTGATCCTCTTCACAGATATATATTTTTATTTTTCTAAGATCACGCGAATTCATATTTCCATTCCAACCGACGTAGTCATGCACAAAAAGGAAGCAGTTTAAGATTTTATCTTTGCGATGATCAGCTTAGTGATTATGAAGACATAAATGTCGTGTTTGGGGGACGTCGAAAATGTTACATTACTTTTGTGACTCCTTCCTCTTAGGAAGGAGTCGCAAAAGTAATGTAACATTTAACACTTTAATTCTCTCTCGCTCTCAGTCTGGGAAATGCGCCATCTATTCTCATTCATACTCAATGCACATTGCGATTGCTCGATCTCACGAACTTCAGCCGTTTTGATTTTCACTTATTTTTTTTAAGTTTATTTTTATCTGATCTTTTAGATAATATTTCAGATATTATTAAAGAGGCTGGGTTTAAGGGTTTGCCATGACTCCCTGAACTATAACTTTTAAGAGGCCACCCTCTACTGAGTAATGACGTAAGGCTCTAAGCCAGTGGTTGCCAAAGTGGTCGATATCGACCCCTGGGGGTCGATATAACATTGTTAGGGATCGGTTGGGGTCGATAGAAAAATATAAGCCATCATTGTACGCGTAATATTTAATTCGGTTAACTTGGATTACCTCCATCCTGAATGACAACGCAATTAAGAGTGAATCGTGGGAACAGTGACATGAATAGGACCTGCAAGACGGAGCAAGGTCATGAAAATAGTTACGTAGGCCAAAATGACGTATTTACCAATAAACAGATGTGTGGTTCCCGCTCGGCCGGCGGTGCGGGAGCGAGATTGCAACACTTGCGCGGTTGCTTATTTACTTAACTCTCAAAAACTCTCAGTGACGAACTGCATGATACTCTAAGAGTGTGTATTAAATCTATTAATCAGATTAGAGCTCATCCTCTTAAATCGCGATTGTTTGCCAAACTTTGTGAAAAAAAAAAAAATGAAGTATCAAACCAATTACTCTTGCATACTGAAGTTAGATGGTTGTCTAGAGGTTCAAGTCTACATAGATTTGTAGTTGTTCGACTCAACCCTATTACAGATGTTTCTTACAGATGTTAATTTGTTTTTGAGTGATGAACTGAAGAGAAATAAAAATCATATTTCTACTTGGCGGACTTATTTTCAAAATTTAATGACGTACAGACCCGTCTACGAGGTAAAGATGTCACGATTATTCAAGCTCGGACGATTCTTTTAGGCTTCCAAGCTAAATTAGCCTTATTTAAATCATCATTTTGTTACGAAAAGATTTTCAGTACTTTTCAAATCTACGGCAATTGGAAGTAAAAGATGAAGACTTAGAAATATACACGAAACATCTTCAAAATTTGAGCGATGATTTTAAATTGCGCTTTGCAGATTTTGAAAACATGCACATTCAAGATTGGGTCATCACGCCATTTTCTGCAGATATTGAAAATATCGAATGTAACTTACAAGATGAACTTATTGAATTGTCAGTTGATCTTGAAGCTAAGACGCTTTTTAAAAATATGACTTTAAATTACTTTTGGACGAATATAAATGTTGTAGAAAAATATCCAAAACTTTCTGAAGTGGTACTCCCCTTTTTGCTTGCATTTCTCAGCTCGTATACATGGTTGAATCTGGTTTCAGCCATGTTAATTCCATTTTAACAAAACAAAGAAAGAAGCTAGATATAGAATTCCGTGGCGATTTAAGGCTTAAACTTACTAATTGTGAACCCATCATTGCTAATCTTGTCAAGAGTCACGAAGCGCACCCTTCACATTGACAACGTTAGTAAACTGTATACTAAGTTAATAAAAGTCTTATTTTCATATATATAAGGAAGATTGTATTATTATTTTGTTATCTAAATTAAATTTTATATATTATTTATCCCTCCTATCAAATATGTAATGTTAAGAAGGACGTGAAAAATAAAAACGTATCCCTTTGACGTTAAGCCAATATAATAATATATACTATATTATACATACAATAAACACTGTAACTATAAAATAAACAATCTAAAAACTCACATAAGCGTATTTTTTGCTTGTCCTATTATAATTACGTAATAGCAAAATAGAGGGGTCGATAAAAAGTCAAGAAACTCTTGAAGGAGTCGACGGTCAAAGAAGTTTGGTGACCCCTGCGCTAAGCTATAGCTTGTCCAGCTTTCACGTAAAAATCTCCACGACTGCTAACCTTAAGCCAAAGGTTAACAGTACGGCTTTCAACCTTTCATGAATGAAATTGCTATTACCCCCCCCCCCACACACACACACAAACAAGCGTGCCAAGTAAGTATTGTATATTTTGCTTCTTTATAACCGTGTTGTTCTCTTTCCTATTACAATAATATATACTATATTATTTAGTCAATAATATAAAAAATCCATTTTTGGTACACCTATTAATAGCATATTTCAGTCACAAGTTCTATTTTCCTAGTACAGGCTGCGTTGTTTCTAACTCAACTACGTTAGTTAGTTTGAACACAGCCTTTATATACGGTTAGTAAAGTGTGTTGACTAATTTCTCTCTTAGTAATTATGAATTTATTCATTTGACGCGCTGCCATAACAAGCTTGTTTCTTCTTCTATATTTTCATATTTAATTTTCTAATTCCTTAAACATTATTCTTAAATAGCTAAAGTTTTACTTATTCTATAAGTTTCCCTATCAAGATACAGCTCTGTATGTTTTCGATATTCCTGCCTCTTTTTATAGCTTTTACATTTCTGTTTGTTGATTGTCATACCAAATTTGTTACAGCGGTTATTCATTGTTTTTAATTAAAGCATTCTGCAGACTTGTACTGAATTTAAAAGTATCACGTTGTCTGCAGAAAAGTAAAGAGCTAATATTAACATCTTCAATTGTGATATCAGCTGATATCAGATTTAATGCTACTTTTCATCACGATGTCATCCATACAGATAATGAATGACGGTGGATGTAGTGTGCACTCGCCTTTCACATTATTTTGCATCAATATAATACCTTTCTACATCCTCTTTCCATTCTGACCGTTGACTTGCAGCTTAAATACAGACTATGCATTGCTGGATATAACGTACCGTTTACACCACATAATTGCAGCGTTTATAAAAGCGTTTGTCTTGGTATGGAACATTTGTCTTAAACTGAAAATCTAACACCTACAACATCTATTTGTCCTGAACCCAGCTTATTCTCCAAATTTCTCTTTCCCACAATTTTTCAGCCTCTTCTCAAGTATGCTTCCATAAATCTTATCTTTAAAACTCACTACAGAAATTCTCCTGTAATTCTCACTTAGGTTTATTTTCCCTTTTTATAGATGGGTGCTGTAAGACCTTCTCAATATCCATCTGGAATTCGACCCTCTGATTAGATCTTCTAAGTTACAGTGCTGCCACTGCAAGATTCTTTTTTCTAACCTCCATATTTGAGCATATCTGGTCGAATGTCTTATACTTCAGCTGCATTTCCACATTTCAAGTTTTTAAGGGCTTCCGTTTCCTCAATTATTCACAAGTACACCCAATTGTATTCGTCTTGACTATTTTTCTTTTTTTTCATTTAGCAATTTCTTTTCATTTAGTAATTTCTCCAAGCATTTGGAATATCTATGCTTAGTTTATAAGTCACCTTTGTCATCTCTGAATCTTTTTGCAGTACTCTTTATTCTATTTCTAAACTTTTTTTTTGGAAAGATTTCTTACAGAAGTCTTTCCATGACTTTTATGTAGCTATTTTACACATAGCTTAACTCTTACATTTCCCCCTGTATTCTTTTAGGGCATCTTCGGACTTATTTGTTGCGAACTTTCAATATTTTTGCAGTTATTTTTTTTAGCGTTGCGGAGAAGTTCGCCATATCTCACTCTTGCTGAATCAATGTTTTCTTCTGAGCCTGCCACATAGTCTCCTACTGTTTGTCTTCAAACTCTTTCACTTTTATTCAATAACATTTGTATATTTGAGTCTACACTTCTTCCCAGAAAGCTGTTTGACTTTGATTATTTTTAGAATTTTCTTACATACTTCTCTTTTCAGTATGCTATTTAATTTTCTCCAACTCAAAACTTCTTATTTCAAATCTCACGTATACTCCTGTTTCCTGAACCACCGTGAATACAACACTATCAAGAATAACATAGTCAATGAGACTTGTCTTATTGACTATGTTATTCTTGATAGTGTTGTATTCACTATGAATTTGTGCACATTTTAAAGTTGACATTAGTCCATGGCCTGCACAAAAATCCAGCAGGTACTTGTCATTATTATCAATTTTGGTCGTTTCTCCAATTTTCCCCAAACATTTCTGCATGTATGGTATTCATTTCGTACTCTGCTATTTTGATCTCCAACAAGGACAAAGTTTCTTTTTATGTCGGCTGCCTTCTCTGATGATTCAAACAATTTCTCCACTTCTTCCTTAGAAGAAATTTTTGTAGGATCTTAGAGATAAGTCTCAATGTCCAATTTTGATGTTTGTTAATATCACTACTTGATACTGCCTGCCATTCAAGAAGATTGTCCTTGTGTTTCGTGTTGAATACTGTAGCTACTTGTTCCTTTTGTGGATCGTTATTTCCTGAATATATATTTGTGATTAGAAGAATTTCACCCGTTTCTGTCTTCTTTGCTTCGGTAACATCCATTATGACCCGGTCTTCTCCATTTGTGCTGCCACTTCCATTTGTCCATTGATGCTTCTTATTTGAGGATGCAAATCTTGAATTCTACTGACGTTGAGATTGCGTTTGTTCCAGAAGGGAAACGTTTCGTGTTTGTGGTCTTTGACAGGGAATGAGGACAGGTGCGGGTGGGGGGAGGTCTTGTTTACCCAGGCCACTCTCCTGCAGTTCCATCATTTTGTATTTTGGATTTAAGACAATAAGAATACATTCCGTCGGCTAAATCACGAACAGTCATCCTCGTTCGTTCAGTATTTATGCAAGATACCCACCAACTGGCTACATTACGAGAAAGTAATGATGATTGGACTGTCAGTTCTTCACTTCCTTAAAAGGCTATGTGCCGGTCTCCTCCTTGTAATCTACCTTTGACCTTTAAGCGAACCCGGATGTAAATGAGTATCTTAAATTTATAAAAGTAGCTTGTACTACTTTCTTATTTAAAAACTGCATCCGAGGTAATGTTTACAGCTCGCAGTTCGTTTATGCACAAGGTAAGGTGAAACATGGCGCTTCATTTATAGTTCAGGAATTGAGATTTCAGATACCTGCTGGTGCACGTTCTCTGTAACTTGGAAATTTAACCTAGCGGTACATTGTTGCTGAATAACGTGCATGACATGCAATAGTTCTGACACGTCATTTAAACATATATTTAAGTTAAATATATGTTAATAGTGGCGCACCCAGAGGGGGGGGGCAAGGGGCCCGGGCACCCCCAAAGAAAAGGTAAAAACACTAGAAAAATTTCCAAAAATCTTTTCCTAATTAAAATTCATTTTTTTTATTTATGTTGTGTGCTACTTATGAATTAGCGATCACTGCAGATGCTCAGTTATAGGTCGTATGCGATGTGTAGTGTGTATTCGCAAAACGTCTACTCAACTCGCCTCCCCCCCCCCAAAGGTTAAATCCTGAGCACTCGGCCCCCTCCAAGATTAAATCCTGAGTGCGCCACTGTATGTTAACTGTATGTATATGTCGAATATATAATAAATTTCCAGTTTACCTTGTGTATCCCTCGAGCTGATTCCCTTTACCGCTCGTACAATTTGGCTTAATCAGTCTTGCTTTTATTGTCGTTCCATTAATCCCTTACATGTGTGAGTCATGTGATATGGGACACGGTAATCGCAATCCATGTACTGACAATTTAAGAGTATTACCTTATGCACTATAAAACTAATTTAAAATATGGTAGATTCTGCTAATTTTTTCAGACATTTCTCCCGTACTTAGCATTTCTAATGCCCAACTTTGAATTTTTGTGAGTTTTAAATCGATTTTAAGAATAGGTTCACAAATTTGCATGTGTAGTTTTATATGAGGTCACTAGATGGCAGCACGTCTGAAGAACACCATTGTGGCGGCTTTTACACATGCGTTAAAATTTATAAACATGATTACGCGAAGCCTCCAAGGACTCATCGTGGGAAGATACTCCAACACAGTACAACCCACCTCAAATTCGACCCTATTTTATTTATCATTAACGTATGGAAAGTGGGAAATGTACGATTTTTGACATCAAAAGCAGCAATATTTTAAGATATTAATCCGCCTGAAGTGCGAGGTGCAGGTCCAAAATATGAATTTACGATTCAATAGTTTAAAATAATGCAAACCTGCAGAACTGTTATTGCCTAAATAGCGTGAATTCAAACAGATGTCTGCCTTGTGGGGTATTATACGTTGGAGTAACTGATTTTATTGTCGGAAGTTGGTTTAGTTGAATTTAAGGTGCATAAAAATTCCCCACACTCATTTTTAAGAAAATACCAGTTTGTAGAAGATATCCCAGCTGTAATGCACGGTGTTAGTTTATATCTCATTTTGAAACGTGTGTGAAGAACGCAACACCTTCGTATGGATGACTAATAGCGTCGATATAGTTGCTACCCCTCCCCAACCTGGGGAGGGGTAGCAACACTACAAATAACAACGAGCTGTACTCTCGCATGTATGGTGGAATTTCAGTGAAGTCCACAAGACATTACTTGCCTCATCCAAGGTCATCAATAAAAGGAGCTGCTGTACTGTGCTGTCAACAGCAAGTTTTTTGACACTGCGTGTGTGAGCACGCATGCTGGACGAATTTGATTCCTGTTGCGCCACGCAAATGGATTGCAAACAACAAAAATATGATGTTCTCACATATGGTCTGTACATCCAGACCAGCGGTATCATGGTAGAGTAATAATATGGGGAATCCCGGAATTAACATGACAATACCATGAGGATAAATTACTAGTGTAGTAATTTATCATCACGGAAGACGGAATCTTGTGAATAATAAAGCTTCATAATCCCTGTGCTCACGCACTAAGCACTTTGTTCCAGTGTAACACGCAAAAAACACCATCCATTCTAGATTCTAGAATAAACATAGGTTCCCAAAGTGGGCGATGAAGCCTTCTAGGGGGGCTATAGTGGGATCAGAAGCATTTGGGGGCGTTCAGGCGGTCTAGGGGTCGGTGGCTCTTTATAGAAGAAATTAATAATATATATTTAAAAATTAATTATTTTCGTGATTTTGCGATTAGATAATCATTTAAAATTTAAATGTTGAATTTTAATTCATCTTATGCTTGTCGTACACGATCAATTTTTTTATCAATTTTCTATTTCAGTTATTTAATCATTTAAAAATTTACCATGTCAGATAGAAATAGATGTCAATTTTCTATGTCAATGAGAAAATTGAACGTGTCATACAGGATATTTTAACTTCTATTTTTTATATACTTAAAAATTTATTCATTTTTTGCTATTGTAAAAATTGATCGTGCCATACAGGCTTTAGTCTATCCACGCAGCAGACGAGTCTTAACTAGTACTATGTCGGTCAACTATTACGTAGGTAATTCACTCAATTCAGCATGCTTTGACAGGAATATGAGTGCTTGCAGTGACTTGTTCGAAGCACGAGTACGATGGTATCGCAAACAAGTCAATGCATGCAAGTCGATTCGGGCTAGATTTCAAATCTATAAATACCAGTGGTTTAGGAATAAGTTTCATTATTTTTTGTGTGCTTTGCCAACAATCATCAGTCGAAAGTGTGATAGATAAGTGGAGTCATACAAAGTGTAAATTAAATCTTTTATTTTGTGAATATTTTTGCAAATTTTATTACTTCATTATGTCTGAATATAAGAAGAAATGTCGACAGTACAGTATTTGAAATATGGTTTTATTCAGTCTCAAATATTTGAAATATGGTTTTATTCAGTCTCAAATATTGAAATATGGTTTTATTCAGTCTCAAATATTGAAATATGGTTTTATTTAAACTGTTATAACGGAGGCGTTACAAAATTTATGTCTTGCAAAGTGGGCGGCGACCCGAAAACGTTTGGCAACCTATGATCTAGAACATCCAACAAATTCCCTGAATTTACCAAATCAGATACATATGTGATCTTCTGGGACGGCCTCCATGCTCCAGACCTCATAACACTGACCTCATTCATGAGGTCAGCATAAATCGGTTAAAAATAAGTAAAGTGGTTGTTCCAATAAGTAAGGTGGTGGTTGCTCAATGAAAACTTCATGAAATTCATCTATTCCTTAAAATCATTCAGAAATACCTAATCTACTCTACAATATAAAATGATAAGCCTTTTTTGTAACGTTTTTGTGTCACCGTTTTTTGTCAAGTTATTTGAAACGTTTTGAAACTCAGAGCTACCCTGAGTGTCGAGTCTTCAAAATTCCAGTCATCAGAATTCAAGGAGAACAGGCCTATCAGTCCGGAACTCGGGGGATTGGGCGCCGTATGCACCAGGGGGACCCCTCCCCCTTTCGAGTCTTCAAAGTTCGAGTCATCAGAATACAAGGAGAACTGGCCTCATAGCGCCCAACCCCCCGAGTCCGGAACTCGGGGGATTGGGCGCTGTAGGCGTCAGGGGGGATGAACTCCCTTTTTGAGTTTTCAAAATTCAAGGAAAACCGGCCTACCACACCGGAACACGGAGGGGTTTGGGTGCCGTAGGTGCCAGGGTAACGCCCCTTTCGAGTATTCAAAATTCGAGTCATCAGAATTCAAGGAGAACCGGCCTACCCGTCCGGAACTCGGGGGGGGGGGGTAGGATCCCCCTAGTATAAGATAAATACCTAAGGTGAAGTCTGACCTGTTGGCTGGAGAGCCGAGACACTGTCAGTAGTATGGGGTTCACTTCTGACAAGATCAAGATAAGATAAGGAATCATAACGTGATTGGTTGATAAAATGATGACGTCACTATGTGCATGACGTCATGAGTTTGGAATGTTTGGAATTTCTCTAGGGCATATGTGTCAATGGCTACAGTTCTTGTGTTTTGTTCGCTTATAGAATCATGGGTGATGATTAGAGATAAGGATTCGTGTCGTGATTGATGGGACACTTCTGACAAGATCAAGATAAAATAAGGAATCATGTGGTGGGTGGGTGTTATTATCAGATGTAGATAAATGACATCATTTGTTAGTTGTAAATAAGTGACGTCATTGTTTTGAATGGAAAGGGAGATATATTAGTGGATAAGATTCGTATCCTGATTGGTGGGACACTTTTAACCAGATCAAGATCAAGATAAGATTAGGAATTCTGACGTGGATGTGTGTTGTTTTCAGATGAAGACAGAGTTTGGAATGTTTGGTAATTTCTGGGGAACATATGTCTCTCTGTGATATCACATGGTGTTTTGTTTTGCCTATGGAATTATGGGCGATGTTTTTGAGATAAGATATCTTGGAATTTTCCCACGGTGACACACACATCCGTCATTGTCGTCATGTTTTCATTTAGTTGTCTATAGATGGCTGTACTAATTTTCCAATGCAATTTGGGGTATTTCTTTCCTGTTAAAGGGTGGGAATTCTTACAGTAGAGCCGTGATGGCGGCAGTGATTAGGCTTTTCTGAATAATTCAATTATATGCTGGTGTTCCTCAAACACACACACACACACACACACATTAGACATGAAAAGTCACTAATGTATCCATGTTGATACTCCAATATGTATCCTATGATTATTCTTATGAAAAAATATTCAGTATTACAATTACGCATACCAAAATATACGAGCAGTGAATTACTGAAATTACAATTATCAATTGTTATGTTTAAGTTAAAAAAAACTAACATTTCTCTCCAGAATGTGAACATCTTGGTACTATCTAGGTTTTCTGAATATTCCAAATTCTTGATTTTTAACATATATTCACAGCACAGAACACCAACACGAGTCTGAAAATGCAGGTGACTTTTTCATTATAGGTTACTGGGGCTAACATATTCACAGCACAAAAACAATCAAAACATAGGAGTTGAAAGATATTTCTGTAAATAACTAGAAAGGCTAGTTGACTACTTAATTTAGATTACTATCCTATTGGTTCTCTGTATTAATTCCTTCCCACAGTTGCTCATGCTATGTTTTCCCAAGCTTGGTGGGAAAGTCTATGCGCGGTTTTGTTTAGGGTAAGTGTTATTTCCGGTTTCGAATTCAGAGTGCTGTTAGAGTATGGAATTCTGACAAGTGAAATAATTTTTTTTTCATATTGATTGGTTATTTTTTCTATATTACTTTTAAAATTCAGTTTAACTACATATTCTAACAGAAAAACTGAGCAAAATTAATAAATAAATAAAATGTATGTGAATTTATTTTCCAGCACAGTAGATTTCTCATTAAGTTTTATCTTAAAGATATCTCTCTTATCCGGTCGCCAATTTTATTGTAGGTAGGTGAAAAATCGTGTGTTTAGGTTGGAACTCTTATTTTCTTGTGGGAAATTATTGCTGTAGTAAATTAATGCTTACATTTATTTTTTTGTTTTAAACCAATATGACTATTGATTTTACCTTCGATTCCTTGTGCTCTTAACCTATTATGTAACTAAAATTTATTTATTTTTTTTTTCTTTAGCATTAGTAATTTTAAGTAATAGATATGAGACAAACAAGGTTTTGAACTCGCTGTAGCGTTTTTGTTTAGAAACTTCTTTTGCCAGGACAACAAATAAATACTGATTTCTTATTACTTCAAATGAATATTAGCTCTATAATATATACTTTGTTAATTTCTATGTTACCTTTTATTTGACTGCAATAGTACTAAGAAAGTGTATTTACTGAATCTAACATACAGAAATTAAAGAAATTGAAAAAGACAGTTTTTTTTCTTATTCTTCTGGTTTAGCATTTGCACTGATGTTCATAGTGTATGATTTGCTACTGGTGCTTACGTGTATTCAAGTGATTATTCTCCATGTGTCATTTCAAAACAAGTTGAACTATGGTTTTTACATAGTCAACTATGTAAAACTCATTTCTGTTAGTCCCAATTGATTGTTGTCCCTAAAAAAAGCTTTTTTTCCCTCCAAAGTTATCAGTATCAGTTGGAGGTGACATCACTAAAAGATATCCGCAAATGAGGAGCTCACTCATCTTCACTAGGCTGAGCAGACATTTTCTGGAGGAAAGAGGGATGAGCGTTAGAGTATGGGGTGTGGGAGCATTGCAGGGAAGCATTTCTTTCTTTTTTTCCCTCTGCATTTATCAGTATCAGTTGGATGGTTTTCATTTCCCTCCAAAGTTATCAGTATCAGTTGGAGGTGATATCACTAAAAGATATCTCCAAATGATGAGCTCGTTCATCTCCACTAGTCTGAGCAGACATCTTCTGGAGGAGAGGGGAGAATAGGGGGATGATGGGGTTAGGGGTGGGGTGGGGGTATGGGAACATTGCAGGGAAGACCTCTGTCACCCCTCTTGACTACCTGTTCACTTCCACCACCAAAAGCTATTTCCCCCCCCATCCCAACAATTTCGGACACATCAGTGAGAGACCTAGTCAGATGGTCTAACATCAAAAAGACTTTTGAGGATAAACTACTTAACATAATAAGGACAAATAATATAGAATACCCTTCTAGCCACAGAGAAAAAATTTGCCCTATGATGTCTCAAAGTAAGATAATCTGACATCAACATCATATCCAACAGCATGTAGAAACATGTCCATGAATCATCTGCACGAATGTTTCATTTTGGAGAACGGTCAGGGTTAAGGGTCAGGTAAACAGTACTAAAAGGAAAAACAAACGAGTCAGGTGTCTTTGTAGATATGGCAATTCATTCATCCAGTGCAGCTATCATATTGTGTTGTGGTGTTTTGTATCCAGGAAAGTAAAGTAAAATAATGGGTGAGCAACAAAAGTCATTGAAAATTTCTTTCTTCGGGAAAATAGCACGAGACTAAACTCTTCACTTAGCTCTAAAAGGATGGAAACTGATTATTATTTTAGAAGACATGTACATTGTGATGTATTTATCCAGGACCCCTTGGGAAAAGTTATGCTGGAAGTGGTCTAATATCCTCGGCTACTTGCAAAGAAGAGTTGACTATGAAATGGATCTCGGTGAGTGTTATATTCTGAAATGCCAAGATGGGGAACTAATACTTGATGATACAGGAGCTGATGGAAGTAAAGTTTTTTCTATTAGTTGTGAAGAAGCTGAGAGATTTTCACCAAAAATGTACAACATTGATAATCATTTACTATTTTTCGAAACTGAATTACCAGCTATTCGTATCATGTGGAAAATTATCGCTAATCATTTAAATTAATCAAAGGTAAAATTAGACTTTCAAGATTTTATCCAATTCGATAAACATTCTTTATTTTGGGAGATTTATGAACATTTTACAACTGTTTGTGTATATTTGGTGACAAAAGAATACACAGAATGTTTAGGGAGGCATGGTGTCATTTCCAGACTGACACAATATCAAATGTATGGAGCTGTGCTTACCATGGTATCCGTTTTAAAAACTCTTTTGCATGACCAGCTATTTTGATGTAATGTAACCGAGAAACAGTGAGTAACGAAAATTTTATCCATTGAACTCTTTGGAAAATGGTAAGAGTCTAAACTAAATATTTTGAAATATTTTTAAGTAATTACATGTTTCGAATTTTTCTCAGTGAATATACTTGTAAATAGTATTTCAGCAAAATAAAATATGCACTTGTAAACTTAAATGAACAATGATGTGTGTTTTTGTTGTTGTGTTTTTCCACAGTGAATTTTTTACTCAGTTATTCTCATTAGAATTTGATATTTAAATGCATAACTTTATACCTTAATGCAATTCTGTTTAATTATTGTAAAAAAATCACTACTGTGAAATTAATGCCAGGAACGGGGAAAAGTGTTGAAAACTGAAATCCTGTAATTGATTATTTTAGAAATTGTCTAATGCTACCTACTGATGTTATTTGAGTTATCTGAAAACAATTCGTTCATATAATCAAAAATCCGAACTGTTAGAATTTTACAGAGAAGCAGCAGATAATTAACCCAAAAAACGTGGTTAAACTCTTAAAGTTTGGTATAGAAAAAATATTTTTACTCTCCAGATAACACAAATACAAATTTTACCTTTTCCCACACAAAGTAAGATAAAAACACACCAACAGTATATCCAGCAGCATGTGAAAACATGTCGTTGAGTCATCTGCACAAAAGGTTCATTTTTGAAGGAACAGTTAGGGTAGGACATAGCAAGGGTAAACAGTACTATAAGAAAAAACATCGAGTCGAGTGACTTTGGACTTAAGGTAATCATTCATCCACTGCAGCTGCTGTTTTGTGTTGTGGTCTTTTGTGTTTGGTAATGCAAAAATAATGGGTGAGCCACAATATTCTTTGGAAGTTTCTTTGTGAAAAGTTCTAATTGTTCAGAATTTTCTAACAGAAAGTTAACATAAAATATAAGATCAGAGCTAATAATCAGTGAAATAATAATAATTATTATAATAACTATTTATTTGTGATGCCATATGAAGTAATGTAAGAAGAAGAATGAAAGAAAACGAATATGCAAAATCTACAGTGGGTGAAAAATACGAATTTTCGGTTATCATTGCTATAATTGATATACAATTTCTTTTCAATAAGACTTCAAATTTATTTCCTGAAGAAATTTGTATTTCTGATTGAATTATTTTTAGATATGCATTGACAAAATCACCTTGTAGTTGGAAAGAATAACCTGAAAGAGTTAAAAAACAGAATTCTTGGTTAATAAAATATAACCATCAGCTGAAGTGGGAAGTTGGTTCACTATCTCTGGACAAACTAAGAAATTGGATGATAGAATCAACATGCAAATATCAAATATTACTCGCCAAAGGAAGAGAAAAATCAAACACATTAATGAGGTCAATAGGGAGCCCTGTTCTTGATTTAAATGAAATTGGATGCCCAAAACGTGAAAACATAATGTGTACTTTTAAATGCTTTTGGAAACATAACGAAAGATTCTGTGCTTTTAATAATGCTTGGAAATATATGTATTGGTTTCAAAAAAAATAATAATAAATATGCAACCCCTAATTTTACTACAGTAATAAATTCCCAACGATCACCAAATGAAAATTAACTTTCAGATGAGAGTGAAATTGTCAAAAACCACATGATGGCAATTCCACAAGCATGGGAAGAACCTATGATGAACAACAGTGCAAATTTAACAATAAGATAAAGGAACAAAAAATATATTGTATTTTTCACTTTATTTATTTTCTGTATGTAAGATTCGGTAAATACAATTTGTTAATAATAATAATTGTGTGTCATTAATGTGTCGTACAAATTTAAGTAAGACCATAACATTTTTTCCCCTTGTGAAATTTCATGCCATAAACTAACCAGATACTTTTTTTTGAAAATCCAATCAGTGAAACTGTGTCAACTCTTGGAAGCAAAAGGAAATGGGTAATAAATTAATAGGCAGAATTTTAGTGGAGAATATTTCACATGAAAAGTGACAAAAAAATAAAAAGGTATCTTAGCATGCAAATAATGAGTGAATCAACATGCATATATCAAAAAATACTCGACATTGGCAGAGAAAAATTAAAAAACATTAATGAACTTAATAGCCAGACCTGTTCTTCATTTAAATGATACCAAATGATGAAAACAATATGTGCATGAATTTCTTGTTTGCTGTGATCATAAATATTTATTTGAGGGTAAACATTTTTTTCTTTACAATTGTTCTTTATTTCTTTCTTTCTGAGCTAATTTTCATTTGAAATAAGAATAAATAATTATTTATTTTATTGGAAAGAATATCTAATATGATAAGTGTGTTAAAATGTATACATAAATATCCCTACTGTGAAATAAATGTAGGGCTGAGAGGACAACAGTCAATTGGAACTAGCAGAAATGAGTTTTACATAGTTGAACTATGTAAAAATCATAGTTCAACTTGTTTTGAAATGTCACATGGAGAATAATCACTTGAATACACGTAAGCACCAGTAGCAAATCATACACTATGAACATCAGTGCAAATGCTAAACCAGAAGAATAAGAAAAAAAAACTGTATTTTTCAATTTATTTAATTTCTGTATGTTAGATTCAGTAAATACACTTTCTTAGTACTATTGCAGTCAAATAAAAGGTAACATACAAATTAACAAAGTATATATTACAGAGTTAGCTCTGTAATAAATACTTTTTTATTATTCATTTGAAATAATAAAAAATAAATATTTATTTGTCGTCCTGGCAAAAGAAGTTTCTAAAAGAAAACGCTATGGAGAGTTGAAAACCTTGTTTGTCTCATATCCATTACTTAAAATTACCAATGCTAAAGAAAAAAGAAATAAAAAAATAAATTTCAGTTACAGAAATAGGTTAAGAGCACAAGGAATCGAAGGTAAAATCAATAGTCATATTGGTTTAAAACAAAAAAAATAAATGTAAGCATTAATTTACTACAGCAATAATTTCCCACAAGAAAATAAGAGTTCCAACCTAAACACAATTTTTCTCACCTACCTACAACAAATTGGTGACCAGATAAGAGAGATATCTTTAAGATAAGACTTAATGAGAAATCTACAGTGGTGGAAAATAAATTCACATACATTTTATTTATTTATTAATTTTGCTCAGTTTTTCTGTTAGAATATGTAGTTAAACTGAATTTTAAAAGTAAAATTGAAAAAATAACCAATCAATATGAAAAAAAAATTATTTCACTTGTCAGAATTCCATACTCTAACAGCACTCTGAATTCGAAACCGGAAATAACACTTACCCTAAACAAAACCGCGCATAGACTTTCCCACCAAGCTTGGGAAAACATAGCATGAGCAACTGTGGGAAGGAATTAATACAGAGAACCAATAGGATAGTAATCTAAATTAAGTAGTCAACTAGCCTTTCTGGTTATTTACAGAAATATCTTTCAACTCCTATGTTTTGAGTGTTTTTGTGCTGTGAATATATGTTAGCCCCAGTAACCTATAATGAAAAAGTCACCTGCATTTTCAGACTCGTGTTGGTGTTCTGTGCTGTGAATATATGTTAAAAATCAAGAATTTGGAATATTCAGAAAACCTAGATAGTACCAAGATGTTCCCATTCTGGAGAGAAATGTTAGTTTTTTTTTTAACTTAAACATAACAATTGATAATTGTAATTTCAGTAATTCACTGCTCGTATATTTTGGTATGTGTAATTGTAATACTGGATATTTTTTCATAAGAATAATCATAGGATACATATTGGAGTATCAACATGGATACATTAGTGACTTTTCATGTCTAATGTGTGTGTGTGTGTTTGAGGAACACCAGCATATAATTGAATTATTCAGAAAAGCCTAATCACTGCCGCCATCACGGCTCTACTGTAAGAATTTCCACCTTTAACAGGAAAGAAATACCCCAAATTGCATTGGAAAATTAGTACAGCCATCTATAGACAACTATATCAAAACATGACGACAATGACGGATGTGTGTTTGAGATATCTTATCTCAAAAACATCGCCCATAATTTCATAGGCAAACAAAAACACCATGTGATATCACAGAGAAACATAATGTTCCTGCTTAACAAGTCCATTTGAAAAATCATCAGTTATGGCGGTCATCAGAAATCAATGAAATTGCTTGTGTCAGCCGTAACGCGAATCGACAGTGTTGGATCTTGGAATGCTACCTTAGATTATGATCAACGGAAGCACCATGATCAAAGAGCTGTTCGAATGGACAGTAGTAGTATAGGGGTCACTTCTGACTAGATCAAGATAAGGAATCGTAACGTGATTGGTTGATAAGATGATGACGTCACTGTGCATGACGTCATGAGTTTGGAATATTTGGAATTTCCCTGGGGGCATGTGTCAATGGCTTCAGTTCTTGTGTTTTGTTCGCGTATGTAATTATGGGTGATGATTAGAGATAAGGATTCGTGTCGTGATTGGTGGGACACTTCTATCAAGATCAAGATCAGATAAAGAATCATGTGGTGGGTGTGTGTTATTATCAGATGTAGATAAATGACATCATTTGTTAGTTGTAAATAAGTGACGTCATTTGTTAGTTATAAATAAGTGACGTTATTGTTTTGAATGGAAAGGGAGATATATTAGTGGATAAGGCTTCGTATCGTGATTGGTGGGACAATTTTAACCAGATCAAGATCAAGATAAGATAAAGAATCGTGACGTGGATGTGTGTTGTTTTCAGATGAAGACAGAGTTTGGAATGTTTGGTAATTTCTGGGGAACATATGTCTCTCTGTGATATGTTATATTCTGTTATATATTTACATCTTAAAATGGAGCGCAGATATGTTATATATGTTATATATTTAAATCTTAAAATGGAGCGCAGGAATTCATTCCTGCGCTCCATTTTAAGCCTTTTGGTGGTCTCTTTTATCTTAGAAAGTATGAAGCTTTTGTGTAGTTTTTTGGTAATGATCTTTCACAGTCAAGTGATTTCTATAAATTCTCACAGTAGATGGTTTCCAACAACGAGGGGCCATTCTCAGTGGTGAGCTATGATGGAAATTTTAACAAAGAGCTCGCATCGTCGAGCAAAAAAAAAAAAAAAGAAGCCTAACTTAGCCCTTATAATACTTATATTGCGACTTTTTGGAGCTTCTGACAAATATGACAAATATGATAATTCCTGTAGGATATCAATCATTAATGCTAGATCTTTTAAAAATTGAGAAGTCGGTTTAAAAAGCTCTTATATTTATCATTCGATGCAAAATGCTTGCATAAAGCTGGGTAATTTCTCCACAAAGCAAGAGCCGTTCGTAAACTGCAAGCTGCCCATCGTGGTCCAAACACAGGGCCAATCTGTAAAATTTCGATGCCGAGGTCTTTTGCAATCGTATTTAATTATCGTTGATTTTATGGTGATTGATGATAAAAAGAATATAATTTATCCATAAATATTTCAAAATGATTTATTTCTTTAATATTTTTTTTATCGAATCGTCTAAGTGTAAACGATGAGCGCGATGCCAAATCACAACGTTGGGAAATTTCAACTCAAGTGTTCATTACTAGTAATCTCTATAGGTGGCGTAAATCATTTGAAATATGTGCATGTAAAAGATATGTTGTCTTGGCAACGCATGTTATACATACACGTGAGTATTAAAATTATGCTATTACTCCATAAAGATTCTGGGCTACAAAGTACAGTCTGATCTAAATGAGTTCATATTTCATACTCATTTTATGGCTGCTATTCATTTAGGATTTAGCGAATACAATGGTATTATATTTGTTGCATTTTAACCATTTTCCCCCCGTGGTACTCTCAATATATTATGTGTAGAATGATACTCTGTGAATGATTACTGGAATGATATGATGATATTAATGCACATTAGAATTTTTGACTTATTTGTTTTGTTGTTAAATATTTCTCCATGATTTTGGACACGCATCTTCTTAGCGCAGTCAGAAGCATAACAGCATCTTTTTGTTATGATGGTGGGTGAATCTTAACTAAGACGTACATTTATAAAGACTTTTCAACTGAAGGTTTAGTTTTTTCGTATATGGATGTTGCAAATTCCTTAGCAAAAGAAACCGGTAAAAGCCAACACAGCAAATGTATTAGTTGCTTCGAGTGATCATAAACAAGAACGATCTCTCTCTCTCTCTCTCTCTCTCTCTCTGTGTGTGTGTGTGTGTGTTTTAAATGTTTAAATGAATGAACCGTAAGTTATTCTATTAGCCTACATTTGTTTGCATTAATTTATTTAGTTAACTTTTGTAACACACTATGAATATTGGTTTCAGTTGTTGTAAAATTTGCTTCCAAATGAAGTACGGTTGAGTGTGTTTAATGAAGTTAGCAAGATGAGCAGTTCATTGAAAGATTTATATAAGGGGTTGGCGGAACAATCGTAGCTCATGAAATGAGACTAAGCAGCACAACAGTTCAAAGTGCGCTACTGCTTTCAGAAAAGCTCTCAGCGATTTGACGTCATTCGCGGAAGTCGTTTATGATATGAGGAATGGCAGACACGTGCTATTTGCGTTTTCTAGAGCACGGCACTAGCCATGGAACTATAGTAATTATAAGTGCAATCCGTTAGTAACAATATCTTTTCATTTTGAATCCATTATATCAAATTGACAGTATTGCAAAAAAGTGTATTTAATGATAATGCTGCTTCCAGAACATGCTCATTGAGTTTGTCTGTTAAACGAAAACGAAATATACGGAAAAACAGCAAATGCATTAGTTGCTTCAGCAAACTAATGTGTCATCCCCACACTGGATGACATTCATATGCATCTGAACACATTCACAAAACATCCACCCACTACTCGATTCGAACTCGCAGCCTTTTGATTGGAGAACGGATACGCTCACCACTCTGGATCGTTGAGTTTCTGCCATTTGTAACAAATCATTGATATTCAATTTGCGAGGGTTTTGCAAGTAGGACCCTTGGAATGAGACAGCATTTTACCTCCTTTTGCTCACCTGTGGTGTGAAGAATAAGGTGCTAAACATTCAGTATTAAACAATCGATATTATTTACTGTGCACTGCATAAAGTCCGCGCAGTTAGCCGAGTGGTTACGCGCTTCGCAACCATATGCCTGGGGAAGGAGTGTCCTAGGTTCGATTCCCGTCGACGACGTGAGGAGCTTAAGGATCTTCCTCAGCCATAGCCAAGTTAGCCGGTCTTGGGCGTGTACAGCAGAGTTTTTTCTCCAGTTTATCCTGAGGTTTTTCCTCCCGCAAAGCAGACAAACCGGCCCAGTGAACACACGCTTCGACAGACATAATATATTACCGGGAATAAGGAGTAACCAACCTATTCCGCGGGATAATCGGTTACGGAAGCTTACGTGGTAAAATGTATAGGCCTGCGCGAAAGCGTAACATACGATGACAATGACCGCATAAAAGAAAATATTAACAAACACCTATAGGAAAGATGTTGACGTGTAATATTTTCCTTGGCCCACCAATAACTGAAAGAACGAGAAGCCTTTTCCCATCTGACATCATCAAGCGAGAGACCGTGAAATGCACTGTACAGGAGAGAACAGTGTTTCGTATAGACAGCTCAGTTGTTACCAGTCAAGATACTGTTAGGTCTTTGAATGGGTGCTTATGTGCTCTAAAATAAGCTGTCTATCAACAAGCTAGCGGATGGAGGTTCGAATTCTTTTTCGGTTTGGATGTTTTTTGGTGTTTGGGTGAATTTCTTTAGCCAGCAGTGATTTTAAACACCAGTAGTGAGTCACCCGAGTTAAATATTTCCGCTCCAGAGTAGATTAATGCACTCATTTTATTCATGGTTTACATGGTTCATCATACGCTTACATTTTACAAATTTTAAGAATTTTTTCACATTTCTTGCAAATGTCTTATTCCTGGTTACTCATCGTGAATGCGCGAAGAACGACCTTAAACGATTTGCATTCATTATTGATTGAAGCGTCCCACAGCGGTCCGGGACGTGATCCCTCATTTAATAACGATTCCCTCTCACATTACTCACATCGCCACGTAAGGTCATAGGACTTTCAGAAAGTGAATGACTGAATTAACAATTTCAAGTCTGCCTGCCCAAATGGAAACAACTTAATATAGGCTTCCATATTTAAGCTAACTTGGGGCAAACAAATTCATCACATATCAAGTCTCACCACACAGTGATATTGATTTGCGAGTCGGTCTTGTGACCAAAAGAAGAATCCCCACCCATCTTAGATTTCTTTTGTTCACGTAACAGTTTGAATTGAGTTCATGAGTGGTTCAGTAAGAAAAAATATGCGAGCTATTGAAGAAACGTTTTCACCAGGTCTAAGATTTCCTTAATTTCTTTATCGAATTCTGGCATTTATTTATCTGCACTTAGAGTGACTGACTGCAAAACGTAACTTTTTCTAATAAGCGTTGACGAAAATAAGAAACGTTGTGCTTATTCTGAATGTTTCGTCTGAAAACTTCTTTTTCAAATCGATAACCTCTAAGTAACGATTTGGATCCGAACGATTCGAACTCATAGAATTAATCAAACAGAACACATTCAGCGAATCAATAAGATCATGCGATGGTTCAGCTGCACAATTCCTATTTATCCCCCCCCCCTCCTTTTTAGGAAATGTATCGTACATTTAGTACCATGGATGGGCTAAGGGTGGATAATCCAGTTTGCATATTCTATTCTAGAGACCAAACATGGTGCATTTTCAAGCCACGTTTGGATTACTTCCAGTAAACAGGATGGTCAGCTGATATCAAGCAACGAAAAATGTCCACCAACTAATGATATTCAAATACTCGTGCCCATGGTTGGATTTGAACACACAGCCTGCTAGCAGGAAGTGCGGTGTTATCCATTTGGCCAGCCAGCTTAATTTCTCCGTTAACAGAATTCAATGGCGGACTAACATACCAGCTTGTATGTTACTTTGATAAGGTTCTTCTTCGGAAAACTGGCAATCAGTAATGAATGACACGCTCTTATTAAAAACCGTATCCGATGCAGTATCCGTTCCAAGTGCAGTGTCTGTGAATCAACTATTTCTTACATATTGTACACACTCGCACTTGTTTTGCATTCATTAGAGCTCAGCCGTATCCAAGAACGTTACGACAGGCAGTTTTTTTAACATCAGAATAATATTTAATTATCATTTCGTCATTGATTTCATTAATAAGCTTTCTACTTCCTAAAATATTTGTCTGTCTTTTATCATGTAGTATTGCACATTATTGTAACTACATTTGATTTTGCAGATTAATGTCCCTGCATCTCCCCCCCCCCCAAAAAAAAGCAATTGCAAAAAATAATTCATTTGATCACGTATCACTAGTGGAGTTCGATTGTGCTCTTCTGTGAAATGTGCACATCTTTGTCGAGCATTTTTATAAATAATCGTCTTGTTTGAAGATACCGCAGTGGCAGTCCTGCTTAGGTCTCGTCCCCTCAGCTACCTTCCAGTGTTTTTCGATGTCACTTAATTTGGCTATCAACATTCCCAACCGTCGCTATCCAAATGACAGAGTTAAAATTTTAAACTCTCTTTGGAGGGGTCCTTTTAGAAAAATTTCAAAACTACGAAATACTCAAACAACAAATACTTTTCTTCTTGCTGGCGCTACATGAACTCCTTTTCTTAAGATATCACACATTTCAATGGTTTCTCACCTTTTTATTCTCGAGTCTTGCTTAAGATTAGAAATTTGTGATTTGCTTAAATCACGACCACTTCTACGTTGTTCTTGATTTAAACAAGTGGAAAGTAGTAAGATATTTGCCTTCACGAAATCTTGAGATTGGCAGCAAAGAGGGAGATGATCAACACTGGGAATACAATCACCTGTATGGAACTTATAAGAATGGACCTCAATAACATAGCAGTATTATCACGGTGATCTTCAACCGTTTGTGATATTTCTTCAGTCCAATAACTCGTTTTATTGGACAGATGTTATTTTCCTTTGGCTCACTAATCCATTTTAATGACTTACATTATGATTAAGCAAAAACAAAATAGAAATTATTTAAAATTGTTTTCCAATAAAAATGGAATTCGAAGAGGCCAAACCATCGAGCCTTTAACCTAGAATTCGTTCAAGGATGGAAATTATTGCACCGAACGTCACTTGAGTTAGTGTGACGACGAGAGTTACTGTCACACCAAAGACTAGCTTTATTTACACCCAATGGATAGGCAGAGGGGAATTTTCGATTATCGATATTTTGGTTGTTTTGAGAGAACAGTCATGATGTCTGCGACAAAGTTACAATGTTCTAGGGACTGTTGTGCAGTGCTACTTAAGATACTCTCTCTATTTGATTTTTATCAAGCATTCCATAACTTCGGTCCGCTCTCGTGACTAATGTACTTGTAAAGCTGATTTTATTTTGCCCAGTCGGAATGAAACCAAAATTTAAAATTGCTTGACCAATTTTAATCTAGGTCCTAAAGACGCCACATTTCATTCAAACGCTACGGAATGAATCATTGATTGTTCTGTTACCTTTTTCCCGTAACATATTTTAGTTGAAGCCGAATGAATCCCGTGAACGTCTTCTTGTGTATATCTTGAATTCTATCCATATGAAGGGGAGTTGTTGGAATTTATAATTTCGATACGTTTTGGCATTTTACTTCTGCACAATGTCGAATAAAAATTGAAATATCGCAACCCATTTTTGCATGGATGTCAAATTACCAAATTTGAATAATATCCGCCCACTCTGAGTCCCTGAATAACTTCCGTATGGGTGGACAAAGCAACTCCTTTGCATTTTGAGAAACACGCCTACAAGATTGAAATACTTTTGGTGCCTAACAGGTCGGAAAAATTTCCCATGCTCATTGGCATTTACTATTAAATTTGTTTCGAAAAAAATTCTGCTGAAGACATTTCCTTTATATTAAATGTAACCATTATACTATTAAACAACTTCATAACGATACAAGAATACTACATTGTTTTTTTGAAGATCCTTGCAATAGGTACATCTGATATTGAGCTATAAAGTGGTTTAACAGGCAACGCCTACAACCTTGCCTACTGCTGTACGACCCATGGCCGATCTCTCCTTGAACAGGGTTTAGTTTCCTAGTTGAAAGTACTACCAAGGGCAATAACTGCAGTGCTTTATCGACTGGATAGAAGTAGCAAATGGAAGTGACTGCACAAGTGTTGATGCAGATATATATATATATATATATATATATATATAAAATAATCTACCTGTTGCATGCTCCAAAAAACATTAGAGCGCCATGAGTGGACTTAAGGTCACAGTTCTAACCCTGCTTTAGATGGTCAAACATCGTACCTGAATGAAGCCACTTCTGGCCTCCGACTAACAGACCGTTTGCGACGTATCCACGCAGCTCAGTTAATAAATTATTAGACAAAAAACTTAAAATACATTAACTGAAAATTGAAATAGAAATTTGAAAAAAAAAACGATTTTAGTGCTGTTGAGCTAGCGTAAAGCTGGGATATACGTAAAGATCTTTGGATCTGAAATAATGTAAATTATACTTTTATTTCTATTAAATGTTGACAACACTTAGTGTAATCTGTAAATGAGCTTCTCTTGAAATTCCAGGCTGGTCTTTCAAGTTTAACCGTGTTCTCTGGATTGCACAATACTTGGTGGTGTGGGGAGGAGGAATGTAAAAGCATAGTGATTTAAAAATGCGTTGATATGAGTACAGTTTTTCTTAGAAATAACAGAAGTTTCTTTGTTATCGCTCCGTGAATTGCAGTGCTTCTATTCATCCGGTTCGTTCGCTCGATTATTTACTCGATTCATTCGTTCGTCCTACGCTATCAAAGGGATGGTCTGTTTGTGAAATGTTTTTTCATTTCTCTACACGTACACAAACTGCCTGTTGCCATTATATCTTACCAATAATTTCCTTTATCCATTCTGAACTGTCGCTTTAACTATTTCACGTATTACGCGTTTGCTTTTGTTTTGTAAGCACTTCTTTATTCTGTTCTAGGAATTCTCTGTTTAAAATAGAGACACAATGTATTTGGAAAGCTTGTTCGTAAAATAAATCATTCCCGACGCGTAACTTCCTCAGGCCATGAGAAGTACTAAAGTAATTTATCGGATAAAAATTTTCCTTGACGCCACTGATACTGATTGTGACATGTTCGATTCAATGACACAAACGGACAACTTTGGAACATGAAATAAATTTATTATTTATATATTCAACATGGAATCTAAACTCTGGTGACAAGACAGGAATGTTTTGAAAACATTATATGCATTGGATATGTGTCAGCAACAGTTTACAAATATTTACAACACAGCATAGTAAATAGCGATAGTCCTTGGAACCCATAACAAAACCCCGAGAGTATACGTGTCTAAGTGACTAGTATTTTTTGGCTTATACATCGTCAGTGACAGAAAAAATAAAATAATAATAAAACATTTCTTTTAAACTTTAAAAGAGAGGGTGAATGAGTATACAGCCAGCATCAATGTTAAATTAGGCTACAGCCTTGGGAGATAAACGATTACCAACACTCAAGGAAAAATAGGAGGAAGCAAATACATTTAAACCCTTTTTACTTCATAATTTGATGGATCTCTTTTGCTTCGTAGACCAGAAATTTCTGAAGTGTTTCTCAACATTTCTCTTCCTCTCTCAAGTATATAGTGTTTGCATAATTAATGAATTTTATATTAAAAATACAAACTAATATGATGCCTTAAAAATGTAACATTATTAACTTTATAATGAAACTGATATAAGTATCTTCATACTTCCCTTAGCCCAAGGAGAATTCCTAGGATAAGATATTCTAGGTAACAACTTAAGCCTAGTTTACATTTCTCCATGCATGGAGTGCATTAAAAATTAAAAATATCGTCCATCAATACCCGCATACGAACAATGCCTTCCCTCCTTTTTTGCAAGTATTCTTTTATTTGAACAAACTTGAAGCTTAGCTATTTTCATTTCCTAGGTGCTAACTGCATCTTAATAAGTCATTGGTTGCTGGGAGATAACCAACAACGCTGGTTTCGAGTACTGCGCCTCAATTAAACTGAAGGAAATGCTTGCCTTTATAAAAACTGCTTAGGTTAGTCAGTGTATTAAATTAACTGTTAATTAGTAAATCTAGCGATAAATTCCTCGAGCACTTGGAAAACTGCAGGTCACAGTTTTCTACTCTTTCGCTGTTTACTTCAAAGAACATCAAGTGAAATATCTTTAGAATAACACACTGGGAAAAAACTGAGAGCTGCTTGAATTATTGAGCAGAGTCTTGAATAAATGCCTTAAACCATTACACCAAGTGTTAAAACCGGATTCTCTCTCTCCCTCTCTCTCTCTTTTGTGTAAAACTTTCCTGTGTTCCCAATAATTAATTAATAAAGAGAGCTTTTATGAAGCTTCACTTTTCGGGATCCAACCGAATAAAACGTTTGGTGATTTTTCTGGAATTCCAAGTTCGATTTGGTGCATCATTTCGACAGTGCAGTGAAGTAATCCTGCATTGTCACAATGTTCCGTGTTTGCGACAATGCAGCAAGACTTCATTTGATGGTCAGATGTATTCCATAAAAAAGGAGAGATCTAACCATCATTTATGGTTATTATTAACTATTAGTTATTAGTTATTAATCAGAATTCTGTTTATTGTGCTGCTGCATTTCCACTCAGGAGCATGCATTTTCGAGCTCAGGGTGTCTTAATGGACGTCACAAATTTTAAAGAGTACTCCACTTATTGATCATTGAAGACCTGAAAAAATTCGGTCATTAAAGAGAGAGAGAGAAGAAAAAGAAACTTAAGAGACAGAAGGAACACCCAATATACTATTCCCAGGAGCTTCATTTGGTGATCCGGTTTGACTCTCAGTAAAATGCTGCGTAAGCTTCCATAAAAAAGCCTTTTTCTTCGTGTTGAGTAAATATCAGTAAGAGTAGTTTCTTCAATGATTTTGAATATGCTGACGAAATCGTAGACTGCAACATTGTATTTATTTGTTTTGCAGTAACTGAGTTGAATTTGAAAATAAAAAATAACTTCTCCCATCCAGATTAATTATTCGTAACGTAGTGATCAAAAACGATGGCATTGTTTCAAGTAAACTGCCTACAAAGGTACACGAAAAAAAAAAAGTCGCTTTTTCTTCTTGTGATTCTCGACTTGGTCAAAATATATTCATTTGATATTATATGATATGTGAAATTACTGCATATGATCACTTAACTTAGGCTTTGAAAACACGAAGTTAATCCAAGAACTGAGTCCTTGGAGTAGCAGCACCTCTTAGTTGCAATTACTGTTCTAGGATGATGTTATTACGCTAATGCATAATTTAATATTGTGTGGTCAATTTTAAATACAAAAATATTTTTTTAGGTTTCACTACGAGAGAATAAATCTTATACAGTAGGAACTCTTCCGTGTTGTCCTATGCATTGTGAAAACGGTCATGCGTCACCGCTGTATGTAGTAATTGTATTGGTCCTTTATGATTCGCATATCAGATAGGTTCGAATAAATGCTAATTCGACGCATGGCAGTACTTTCTAATTTTAAAGAAACTCTCTAAATGAGTTGTTAGCACGGTAATAAGTTTTAAATTTCCTGTGGTTGCTGTACCGCAAAAACATTTGATTTTTCTATTAAATGGCTTAGCGTGTTTTGTACTGCAAAACCCAGCAGTGGGGAAATGAGGAAAACACAATTTGGCTCAATGAACGCAAGCATTCATTGAGCCAACTAAAGTAGCTTTTTAAGGAGTCTCTGATGTTAGAAACAAAAAAGCCAAATCACTTTCCGTGTCAAAGATTATTATTTTTAAACTGCATCCTACTTATAGCCACGCAAGAAGCTTACACGTTTGTAGAATGACATCGAGGAATACAAAATTCTCAACAGCATGAACAAGAAAGATAATAAGAAACGTAACTTTTACATTGTGCACGCATTTATGAAGCAGTTTGTGTGTGTGTGGGGGGGGGGGTAATGGACTCGCACGAGAACACATTTCTGGAATGCGTGGTTTGTATGGTACCTAAAATCGGCGATAATTTTGATCCTTCTGGTTTGAACTTTTTGGGAATTACTTGGGAGAATATTCTACAACAGGCTGTTGTACTAAAGTTTTGGAATACAATGAATGAACCTTAAACTTAGGATGTGGCACAAGTAATGGATGTGATGTACACCCTATCCAGTTCTGTTCCAAGATCGAACATTGTAAACATGATCGAACTTAATTTTAGTTGCTGTTTTTACAATAAATAAATAATGACATTCGTAGCTCTTTTTTTTTTTTTTGAAATATGGTGTTTAATGCTTGTATTAAGCCAAAACTAGTAATAAACGTGATTTTGCGTTGGTTTCTTTTGCTCAAACGATAGCGATGTTGGCGTTATTAATGTGGGTTTGTTACTTTAGACTATGCGTCAGTATACACTTCACAAAATAAATAAAATAACGCACTCTTTTAATATTTACTTTTAATGTGGAATGTTATTTTCTTTATAAAGATAGAAAGTAGTTTTTTACTGATGAAATGTTTAACATTTTGTAGCATCTCTTCTTTCCTCCTTTCTGTCTGAACTTTCATTATTGATTGTCTCTGAAGTGCTCACATTTTTGCTGTTTCACTCTTTCACATTTATATTGAACACGACGAAGGTTTTACTTTTGTATGTATTTATTTTTTTACAGAATGCGCTTTCTTTTCGGATTTGCGGAAGAATGTTAGTCACTTTGAATAGCGTCATTTCTTTATTATATTAAAAGAACTCTTTATTCTCGCCATTCTAATCTAAGTTAGCATTCGATCAGGACTATTTTAACACGGAGCTCTAATAATATTTTGCGAAGTTTCAAGAGCTGTGGCTCTAAATTAAATTGTACGCAGCGCCTACATTTCTATGCAGGGCGGTATTACATGACTGTACGACTTATATTTTACAGAGTAGCCCGTTTATTAACCGAGACTATCCATTTTGGTTTTATTTCAGCATCACAAGCGACAGTGCATTCATTTATTGGTCTTATCTGACGCATTAATAAATTTATTTTGAAGGAATCCACGATGGATATCACTGATACGTCATACTGCTGAAGGAGCAATTCTTCTAGCGTGCTGTATACGAAGTTAATTTGTCGTCTTACATTTTGCTGTAAGCAAAAACATTTTTGATGGTTTTAAAACTAAATCTTAACGAAGTATGCACGATATTTTCTTTAAGATTTGAATTTCTCATGCAGAGTTTTCTGAATCAGAAACAAGCACACGTTATTCATTAAATTTGTGTGTGGAAGCTTATCGTTATGTAGCACCGACATTTATAGCATTTACAACTGAAGTATTACATGTAGCACCCTTTTTGTGTATGTCCCCTCTGCCAATGGTGATGCCTCCGTACCATTTGCCCCTTCGGTTTGAAAGCCCTGAATCCCGTCTAGACCGCGAAACACGTTTATAAGCTCAAGTGAAGGCAAGTTGAGCAGTCTCGTATTCAGGTTGGGGAGTTTTTCATCCCGCAAAGCAGACAACTGGCTGGAGAACAGGCGCAGTTGCTTCGGCTGTAATAATTGCAAGCATGCGAAAATCACACATTTGGTCCAAGGGAACATTTAGATTACTACAGTTCTTAAATCAGAGACATAAATGCATACTTTCTTCGCAGAATATTAAGAAAGCGGAATTAATAACTTCATATTGAGCATCTGCTATGTAGAATATGATTACTTTCGTTTAATTCTTAGCTTTTCATTCATTCAAAATTTCATAATAAACCACTTTCATTCTTAAAAAACAGAAGTTTATTTTGAATGTTGAGATGGTCTCAACGATTACGTTGATGGTGGGGGAGGGGATAGATCTACTCAAGCAGAAATCGGTATTGATCGAGACCCTTTGTTCCCTAGCACTCTGCGTTTAGTGCTCTATCAGCCACGGAAAATAAATTGTCAGTTTGCTGTGTTGTAACAGAAATCTTAAACTACGAGGCTGCTCTGGAAATATCAGTGTTTAAAAAGACCAGGAAGACGTTGTACCTCCGAGAGTATTATACAAACACGATATGAGATCTTCAACAATATAATAAAGGATGATATGCATAACTTGTTCAGGAAAAACAAGGACCTCGAAGTCCCAAAAGATTGGATTGTCCAATTGTGTCTTCGCACATCAGAATATTTCGTTTTCTATCGAGTGATACTCCTTTCCGTTCATGTTGTGGTGAGGGTCTTAAAGATAAAACATACGGTAAATTTATTTCTTATAAAATGTATGCTAAACATCTGTTGTCCAAAAATCGATCTATTAAAGAGGTTTGAGAGGTCCATAGATAAGGATTAAAATCTTCATACCATGGATGAAAAAATTTCGCCGACCAGCCTAAGGCACTGTTATACAGCAATGTAATTTCCCTTAAAGATGCATCTAAACGTATTGGAACTATTATAATCGAATAATAAACCATCCAGTAAAATGAAAATACCTTTTTGTAAAAACGAATTTGTTTAGGCTATTATAACGTAGATTCTAATTTATAAGCAACTTCTCCCTCACATTTTTCAGCAATAGTCATTCAAAAAATGGATAAAATGTTAACAAACGTTGCTATGTAGGCTAACACCGACCGTTTTTCACTTTATAATATGAATATTTTAATAGATCAACTGTAGCTATTGCATTTAATTGCAAAACAATTCAGCTGACAGAAAATTCAAACATCGTTTTGGTTTGATTTCAGCAGCTTAATATTAAAAACTTTTATACTATAACAAGCCCATGGCGAAAGGCAATGTTATAAGGCAGTTAATTTAATAATAATAATATTTTGTATTTTGTAATTTTGTAACTCGCAGTATAACTAGTAGATATGTACGGTAAAACGTGGTTATATATATTTTATAAATTCTTGTTTAGAATCTCGGATAGTAAAATAAGAAAAAGATGCTCATGTGACCCGTACATCTCCTCTTTTAGAAAATAGCGATATATTTCACATGAATCCTAAACTTTGGTATATGCAAAACGATTTGATAATCTTCAAGGAACCAGTAAATAGTGACTCATCATTCTTCAGATAGTCCACTTTTGTGCTTCACCAATCAGATATGCTTCAGTAGAATGTAAATGGGACACGTGTTTCGTTGAGCTCTTCAGGAATCGTTCTGATATTTTAATTCAGCGATGCAATTAATGCTGCCTTCCTTTTGACAGTTCATTGGCTCAGTCATCACGCAATGTCATAAATAATGACTTCGTCGGCCCTGTGATCTTTCAAACAGTTCCTTACGACCTCCAAAATAATTTCCAATCTCCTATCGAGAGCCTCCAGATGCGCCTCCGTCAGTATCGGATAGACAGGATCTGCCTTCAATGACTGTTGCATGCGATGGCTTAGTTTTTGGTCTCCGAGGTGAAAATCGAGAAGTTTCTTTAAGGTCGACTGTCGAATTAGGCAGCATTGGTAGATTGGAGCGAGGATTGACATTTCATCATGATGCGATTTGCCGAATCTAGTAAAGAGGGAAAAAAAGTTGGATTTTAAAACTTCCATTGATTGATTTACATTATTTATCTATCAATACAACTTATACAATGCTTTTTATGAATTCCACCCACGAAAGGTTGTGAACTAAGGAGTAGATAATCTGGATGCCGTTTTCTAGAAGCCAAGCGTGAAACTTTTTCAAGTCGCTTCAAGCTTCCAGTATCAGATGACCATCCTGTTTAATTAGCGGGATGACCGTCTGATATCGGGCGAGAAAAATAATCTTCTACAGTATCACTTTTTTTTTTTTTTTTTGACTGCGAAACCCTATCTAAACACGTTTCTCTTTCAAGGAACCCCTATGAAACTGTCATAAAAAATTATGGGAAAGGAATAATGAAATTTTAATCCAGAAATAAGTCAATTTAATAAACGAAATTAGTATTTTCCCATTCACTGAAGTTTTTTTCCTTCTCTCTCTCTCTCTCTCTCTCTCCCAGAAATTACATCTAATACAAATTATAAATGCCTGTATGCTCTGAGTACTCCTGTAGGGATTCGCGGAATCCTAGGGTTCCACGGAACATCGTTAAAAAAACAAAACAAAAATTAAAACTAAACAAAAATACACTGATCTGTTACTAGGAGATTCGTAAATATCCGTGTCGCAGTGGGATTAGAGCGAACAGCATATCGGTTAGCGGGTCAAGACGCCATTCCTTCAGCCAATCAGGAACCATAAATAGAAGTTTCTGAGGTTCATAATAATTGATAACGAAAACTTAACGGTTGTCATCCCCCCCTCCAACAGATCTCTACCAATAATTCTCTGTCTGAGTAGTTTTTATTTCCCTCTCCCACACCCTTCCTTCTTTTGTATAGGCTCATTTCATATGGAAATTCTGTGAGGATCCTTTTCCGTCGACTAGCATTATTATTCCACCGGAAGATTCTTCTTATTTGATCATTCTGCGCTCTTTCTAATATCTTCTCTCCTCTGCCTTTATCTTGTTATTAAGTATAAGATTCCCCTTAATATTTCACTTTTCGAAATATACTTATCAGATATTTAAGCATCCCCTCCCCCGAAAAATTATAGCTTGTTTTCTTTCTTAGTAAATGGATATTCAGTTCATATGAAAGCAATTTCCGGTTCATTTCTCAGAAGTCCTCTTATCTTTCGCATTATGTATTAAGCATCTTCTCTCTGCGATGAGATATAACCGTCAGTTCCGCAAAGACGGGAGGAGAAGAATGAATGGTCACTGCCTATTGTGACGTTCAGGCCTCCTACTAAGTCGTCTCTATCGGGTTACTTTTTCCTTTCCTGCTCCATCTCTTCTCTTCCACAAATGATTTACAATCAGTGTAAGTTGCATTTTTGCATTTTATAGATGCTTCAAATATTGAGCCAACTGCCCCCCCCGACACTAAACTAACTATCAGTTGTTGTTTTTTAATTTTAAATTGATCATTTGCATATGTTCTTAACAGTGTTCAATAAATTTGGTTTACACTGCTCTTATAACTTATCTCTGGTACATGATTTTTTTCTGGGTTCTCAGTTGAGGATTTTCAACATGAGGTGAGTTAGTTGGTCTCATACTGAGATAAAAGGATTTTGTTCCCTCTGGAAACACGGATTTGTCATTGGCAAAGCAAGAAGAACACATCAAATTGCCTTGCTGCTTCGAACGTAATTGCAGCATAATATTCTCTAACAAGCAAAGAAATTTTTCTATTATCCTCTTAAAAAAACAACAAAAATAAATGTTGTTGTTATGATGAAAACATACCAGAAGTAGAACCACTCTATTATCTTCAAGATTTTAGCCGCTGCTTATCACACTAATAACTGATTTTGCCTGAGTTCCGTTTTCGGAGAAAGAGAAGCATGTACAGCCTTTTCTTCAGTTAGCAATAATTTAGTGAGACAGATCTTTACGTTCCTCCTCATACTGAAGAAGTATTATTGGCAATATCACATTAGTCGATTTTCCGTTTATTTCTCATCGTTTCCTTCTATTCTCTAAACCTTAATTCTGCTACAGTTAGCATTACATATCCTAAAGGAGCACCAATCTCCCTCGCTCTATTGCCCGAGCTATTCTTCACTTTTCCTTGTTCTTTATCCTGTCTTTTTTATCTCCCAATAAACTCTAGCGTCTCCCCCCCTCTCATTGTAGACATTAACTATCTGAAAGAGGTCATTTTAGTAGATGCTATGGAAAGACTCCTTTTTATGTTGAGAACACCCGCACTTCCTTGTCATGAGACGTACAGCCCTTCTGCAAGT
Organism: Typopeltis vanoorti; assembly: GCF_054136105.1. Classification (NCBI taxonomy): domain Eukaryota; kingdom Metazoa; phylum Arthropoda; class Arachnida; order Uropygi; family Thelyphonidae; genus Typopeltis; species Typopeltis vanoorti. Next base: position 112,487,844 of record NC_143562.1, on the reverse strand, counting down.
ATAATCAAACTGAACAGTTATCACTTGAAGCCGCTCGATCCTTCGAAGTTTCGGGACAGTAAGCTAGCAGGTGAACAACTTGCGAGCATAAAGATTAAAAGCTAAACATCAATAAGAATATAAATCAGCATGGATGATGCGTGCATGTTTTGAAATACGTGATGTTATATAAAGCATAATTATAAGGTAACTGCGACAAATAAGGGTTACCTAAGAACAATGAGTGATCTTGCCAGTTATAGAATTTATACAGTATAAGGCAGTTTTAGGATACGGGGAAAAGTTTCAAGATAAAGACGTACATCTTAGATATATGATAGTAAGTAAATTTCTTTACTAAAAGTACAAAATGAGTATTATTTATTATGCGGTGGTCAAACGAGGCTCACTAAATTGGATTTTCCGTTCTGGGTACTTGAGAATTTGTAAAGTCGTTTTTGGAAATTCAGCATGTGTATATTCAAGACATGATAATTCTTATTACGTAGATGAGTGTGTACTGGGCTATAAACATATCTGAATTTCAGTCGTGAAAGTTTTTAAAAGTGCTGTTGACTGCTTCTATCATGGCATTGGCATATCAAAAGCTAATAAAATCGAAGTGGAGTTAACTTTTAATTTATTAAAAAAACACAGATAACAGCGTACTTTCGGTGGTAGTTAAAATGGTCTTAGTCGTAAGCCCTTTTCGTCGCCTAAAAAATATAAGTACATGTCTCCTTCCTCTCTACGCCGCAGTTCTAGTTTATTCAAGGTTGATTCACAAGCATTTTTGCGAATGCTTCTTAGTGAAAAGCTTTATTTAGGCGCTCCAGAAGTACATCTTTTTGAGATGTATCTTTGGGGCTCCTCTTTTAAGAAGGGCGCCCCGAAAGTAACTTAATCTCTAGCGAAGAAGCTCTTTATTTGAAATGACTTAATTCGGATCCTTTCAAGATCTTTTATTAGGACTTTATAAATGAAGGTGGGTTTCGCTGGTTTCTTACAGAGTTCGCAAGGATTCCTTCCCTTCCCGGACACTCGGGATTTTCATTCAGCAAACTAATCAGAAGCGATTAACAGACAGAATATACCATCTCAGAGCCTTAGTTGCTTTGGTAGTTACTCCAAAACACCAACAGTAAAACAGCCAACTGATAGCGACAACGGTGGATACGGCCAGTGGGAGTGCGATCAAACGAAAGACCATTTACAAGGATAGAAAAATTACTGAAACGTTAGTGATTCTTATTGAGTGGAGATTTTTAATGTTCACTCGCAATGTTGCTTCAGCGGCTATTTCTATTAACTGACAAATATTTAAAAATGCTGCATGTTGATGAAATTTTATTTTCAATAATTCGATAACCTAAAACAAAATGCGCGAAATTCTCCTGAAATCTTTTCTCCTCGGAGACATCCAATCATGTTGTAATACAGTAGTAGTAGTAGTAATAATAATAATAATCTTCACTTTTCATAAAAACAGATAGAAAACATCGAAACTCTGGTCCTTCGAAAAAGAACATGAGGCTAAATGGAGCGAATAAATCTGTTTACTTATAGATGGTTAAATTCTTGTTATAATTATAATAATTAATATATAAAAAGTAATTTCACTAATTAATATCTTTCTCACACTATGCTTTGTTCTTATGTTTTACGGTTACCAACTCTTTAAAAACTCAAATATTAATTACATTCAGTAGATAATTAAAGGATACAAGGTTATTATACTACACTATTTCATTTATATCAATCACAACGAAAGTAATTGTAATTCACCAAGAAGTGGTCAATTAAGGAACGTTTTGAATACCAACCCTCTACCGTGGTCCAGGTGCAGAGGAAAGCTGTCGTTTCCGAAGATTCTGAAGGTCTCGTAATGATGCCTGTCCATGTTACCTACGTACAAAACGATGAATGAATATTTGCTTATAAATTTTGTTAAAATTATATATTGTCTAACATTTATTTTTATTTATGCTCTTGTTAGTGTTAAAGAATGACGCAGAACAAAAATTAACTTTCTAGCAAGAAGTCTCTCAGGAACCCTTGCAAGAATTATGTCGCGTGCATTCAAATTTAGCTTTAGGAAGACAGGTGAGCTCTTTTCAAAAATGCTATTTGGAAAATACGAATTCGTTATAAATCCATTTCCAAATTAGGTAAAACAATATTTTTTGCACTGGTATAATTAAGCATGCCAGAGACTATGCTTGAACAGTATACAATAAAAGACGTTTAATACTAAACCAATCCAATCTTATTTTATAGTAATTTTGTTTACAAACATTCTTACTTATATTCCAGGAAGGGATGTTGCCTGAGATTACTTTTAGAGTTTGTAAAATTTAATGATTAAAGGATAACTTCAACCTAAACAAACAGTATGCTAGCTTCCTGGTTCAGTCGGAAATGACGATGCCTTTAGTAAGAAAGACATAGGAGGCACTTCCAATTCTGAAGAAGCGAGGAATAAGGGCTTTTTCACACGTACGTGAGATGGCTTATAGATAGCTTTTTACTTACGAAAAATCCAGTTTTCATCTCGCGAAAGAACCGAAGAACGAGTACGATTGATAGAAATGCCCTCTATGCAGATAGGATAAATCCCCCTCTCAGATCCTTAACTGGTTTTCATGAAGCCAAGTTACTTGGCCCTGACAGCGTATTGAGCCAAACAAGTTACGAGGAAAGATAAGAAGAGAAACATAACAGCGCTTGACCATCAATTTCCATGACCATTAATTTGTAGAAAAGAAGCCCACGCACACTTCCTGATATTCCTTAAATTGTTTTCCGGATTTGTTTACTTTCTTGAAATACAAAAGGTGCGAAAAACTAGCACGAGATAAACTTACAATGAAAACATTTATTACAGTGATATTTATGCAATACTTTATATAAATTATTTATGAAGAATTAACTGCTTTGAGTTATTGGTTCAAGTTAGCTCTTGTTTTCTTGGTGTTAACATACCAGTAAAATGGAACACCATCAGCATTTTGAACTGTATAAGACAACTCTGTATACAAAGACAATTGTATAAGATTGTCTTTGTATACAGATGAAATTTTGAAAGACTCCACAGATGTTCGTTTTTGATTAAATGGATTCCATGGCTTGCTTGTATGAGCAGCAAATGCATAATAGTACTTTTTTTGCAGTTGTAGTTATTAGAAGTGCACAGAAATTTTATGGTTACAGCAAGTAAGGCACCCAAATCATTTTGCATTGTTTGTGGAGGAATATATTTCCAGTAAAAGAAGTGATTTATATTGGTTGAGGACTCCAATTTCCTTATTTCACTGAACAAGGATGGCTTTTCTGAAAGTAGGAAATCCATGTAACTAACAGAGGAATTTTTGCGCTCTGAGTGTAAATTCCATGAATTCATCTGTTGTTAATGAAGAAATTTCATCAATGTATAACAATGTTAGGTAATTAGTTCTTTTGTAGAAGTGTTCAGTAATGCAAACAATAGTTCCTGGATTTTCTCTTTATTGTGCGTTCTGTTGCCCTTTACAATATTCCTAATGGCTACAAATTTGTGATAATTATTACATTACAATTTTCATTACAATTAATTCATTACAATTTTCAATATTGTTTTTTTTTGAAGGAGAGTTAATGAAATAGCCTTTTCACCGTATGCGATTCATCTACCGTAGTTCATAGATGATATTTCAAACCTATAAGTGTTTAAATCCTCTGTTATTGATTTGTTAATTTCTTTATTACTCCGATTGTGCGCTTCAATTTGAGAATTACTGCTTTTAACATTGATTAGTTTTTCACTTGCACATTAGGAGATGATTTAGTGTTCTAGTAGTATCGAACTTTAACAGCGCAGTATTGCGATATCGTGGAAGTCTAAGCCACTAAATATTTTTGGAGCCTTCTTCACAGAAGAATCAACGACTCAAAACTGAGATTCAAGTAGTCTGAGACACTTACCTATCAAAAAATCCAGGACGGCCATGTCCGTGAGGTCAGGCAATCTTCGACCTTCGTCATACGGAGGTTTTCTTTTCACATATTTACAGTAATCATTGTTTATTTCCCAAGCAGCTTTTCGACGTTTGTGATAAGACCGTTTCCATGGGTTCCGCCACACTTTCCGAGGAGCTAGCGTTTTGGGAGGAAGATAGGCTGCGAAGCTTCCTTCTAATACGTCAGGGTGTCCGCAGATGGCGTGCGATGTGTCGCAGTAGTAGCTGCACTTACCATGGAAACAGAGATTATTAGCTGGAAGAGAAAGACAGAAATGAGGCTGTTAATAGCATGACGGGACAGCGAATCGCAAAAATTGATTTGTACCTAACGGGAAAAGTTTTCATTAGCCTCAGTGCTCTAAAGAGACTAATTCAGAAGCCATTTGTCACACGAGTCGTTCAAGGTCACTCAGCTCACTTCTGAATTCTCGTCACGTAATAGCTGTATGCTACGTTCGAAAGCCTCGCCCCTTTTCTAATGTATTTATTTTTCTGAGTTGACTTCCTGATAGCACAACTAATTTTTTTTTGTGTTAGGATTTAAAAAAAAAATTTCTCTGTGCTAATTATATTTTCTCTGTTGTTGAGCATTGGTTTGTATACTGTGTTGCATTTATTTCCGTAGAGCTAACATGTAGTTCAATACATTTTATAATATTACGTTAATCTACGGAAAAAAAAGTTGCCTAAACAGTTATATATTTTTATGCGACTCACGGAAAGTTCTAGACCTATAGCACGAATACTGCTAGTATCGTGAATGGGCTAAGAATTTTTTTAAAAAAATATGAACATTTTGTATATATTTTTTGTGATCTTTATTTTACATTTATGTTAAAAAAATAAGAGAGAAAATAGGATTTCAGTATTTTGAACAATTATTTCTACGAGACTGTGTGCAAGCAGTTTTTCCGTTCATCAACCTTGCTAACATGGAACTCTTCAGAACTACGTCAGGCCTTCGATAATCACGACGATGATCTCACACGGTCGATAAAAATCATCTGCCAACTAATGATATTCACAAAAACCATGCCAGGTTCGAGGGGTGGGGGGCATTCGAATAGTAACTTACGGTTATAGCGCCTTTGGGAGATTTTTTCGTGAAGAGGAAATTTGGAATAAATCTCGATTCCGCTGCTCGTCTGTGTGTTGTGTGTGTGTGTGTGTGTGTGTGTGTGTGTGTGTGTGTGTGTGTGTGAACGTGCTTCATATAAATGAAATTTTGTTATTTTAACAAACCGATCACGAATAGAATTTCAGTTTTCGTTCCACAACATTTAATTCAAACTGGTTAATAAATTTAGAACCAACATTTGGTAACATTCGTAACATTTTAATGCGATATGCATCCTTCTTCATATCTCCCGCTCTTTGGTTCAGATTTCTAACGAGAGGGCAGCCACATTTTCATTCCATTTCGTGACTGGTGAGTTTCATTTAACTTTTTATACTTCTGCGATTTACTTATTTTTAAGTGTTAAAAGTAAGTAAGCAAATATTGCGCTTAGCAGTTTATTCATTCTAAAGTCGGGATGGTATTAATTTACAATCGATTCAGTAAAAAAATTTTAATTATAGATTGAAAAAAAAAATAATAAATTGACAAATACAAAGAATTTAATGAAAAAATAAAGCATAAGAAATATCAAAATAAACCCACCTGGCAAATTTTAAGAGGCTTCAATTGCTCGGTAGGTTTCGATGAACCCCTATGGTTGGAAGGGTGGGGTTCAAAAGAACAACCAACGTGAAAAACCTTTGTGTGCGTGGGGGGGGGGGGGTTGAATTTAAGGTGAGTCAAGCTGTTTCATATAGAATTGGGTTGTTCATCCCCAAAACAAGCAATTCACCCACAATAATGTATATTTAGGCATTGAATTAAACACCTTTTCTTAAAATTATGGATAGGTCTTGGATTTTAAGGGCTTAATAAGTAGCCGCATTTTACTTTTTTCAGGGATCCATTTCATGGTGCTGCTTGCAGGTGTGGTTTTCTACCGCTACTGTAGTGAATCTTCTACACTCTACAGCTAGGAAAGGATTGATATTTCAGAACCTCCATCATTTGACGTCTTTTGAAAGAGCATGCTGGTGAGCATTTTCAAACCCATATTTCTATTAATCTCCATATTTTTAATTTTTTTTATTCCTTGTTTTTTTATTATTGTTTATAAAGAATTACGGGATGGTAAGAACATCAAGACTCCTCTGGTTACATAGTACGGCTGTGCATATTGGTCGTTGAAGTACCAATATATGTGAATATTAGACGATAGTGAAATCTTAACGTAAGAATATCTGCAGTACTACTGTTTTGTTGCTGCAATCTTTACATCGAGACATACTCGCACCTTTAAACCTTTCGGAATTTAAGAGAATCCTTAGCGATTGCAGCCAAAGCAGACTGTCATCTGATTCGAATTTTGAATGAAATGTGGTTTACATAACCGTATTGTTAATTTTGTTTTTATAACGAACTAAGTCCTTCGTTGACTTTACTAACGGATACACACCGTGAGTCTCTATAATATAGTCGTTAACGACTCTTTGGGTGGAAGACATGGGTTCGTCTAGGACGCAAGTAACCTTTATCAGAATTTTTCAGTTGAAGCAAGCTTAGCCGATCTCATATGGACGCGGAAGGTTTTTCGTTTCCGAAACGAAGGTTTTTATATCCCGCAAATCCAGCATTGAGGCCAGAAGAACACACGCAAATTGACAGCCATTAACTACATAGTGCATTAGTGACTATAAGTCATTTCGGCGTGACCGACCATTACCGACCTAATGAGAAAGGACACACACACACACACACACACACACACACACACACACACACACACACACACACACACACACACACACACACACACACACACACACACACACACACACACACACACACACACACACACACGTGTTTCATGATAACAGCAGTGAATATGTTATCTAAATGCAAAGTCAAAGACACAGCTATTCACCACATGTTTAGAAGAAATTTTCAAACTTCTTCTTCTTCTTGATTGGGAATTACAAAGGGCCGAAGATTAATCGGAGACGTTTAAGCAATCTGGGCTAGCAATCTAAGCAAATTGCTAGCCAAATAGTTAGCTCAAAAATGAATCTAAAGACTCATAACACACTCTGTTATATTCTACGAAGTTATTATATTATACTTGATATTCTCATTATTCTGTTCTGCTAAGTTACTAAGTGCTACAAAGTTATGATCAACACTACTGTTCAATAGCCATATGTAACTAGATATAATAAAACGCAATAACGATGAAATCGAATATGTGGATCCGACATATACCATGCAAGATGTCAAGAGACAAATAATACCTGGCTGGGAACGCATTTGGAAAGTGTAGTCGATATTTATAATCCAACTTACCACTGACTCTAAAATAGAAAGTGTTTTACCGATGCTTCTCCCTGTGTTAACATGTCTGCGAAACAGGGAGTCACACGTAAAGGAGATTCAAAATTAGACCAGCACAGTTTAATGTGGAGAGATGTGTGCTTGGCACCACGAGTGGATCACGAAAGGAATGCTTGGATAAGAAATCAAGCCGAAGTCTCTGATATTATAGGAAGAGCGAATCATCAAGAATGGTAATGGACTTGGCATATTGTTCTGAGACAAGATTAACGCTGGAGAAATGAAGCACCGGACTGGATTCCACCAGCGAGAAAACGACCATAACAGCCACAAAAATCACGATAGACCGAGAAATCAGATTTTCAGAAGTGACATGGGGGAAGAAAAGCCGTTGACGTGGAGTCATCTTGGAAAAGCCATCATCCAGCAGTGGATTGATAATGGCTGATGCCATCGAAGTTGCCCAGCGATATTGTGCTATAACACTCGGAGCATCGTTTAAATTAAAAATTTGCTAATTTTGTAAATCGTTAAACAAGATATAAAATAGCATATAGAATTTTTCACTAAAAATATACATACAAATAAAAATAAATTATTGGGTTTAAACCTCACCTGGAGATACAAAGAAAGTCTTCAGCAAATCGCCATCTGCTAGGCTATAAATTTCCGAAGTAATGTTTAAAACCCTTCCTACAACTGGAGGAGCTCTGCGGAAACCTAAAAGCCTACAAAAAATGTAATTTAATGTTTACATTTAAATTCTACTTACGAAATCAGAAGAGTAATTTTTTTTACGAAACCTCTAAAATATGTAACACTTTTATTCACCCCCCCTCCTTTGTTTTCAGTTCTTTTAAATCCACTATTTGCGTAATCCATCTTTTCGGTGTTGGTTTCTCATCACTGATTTCATTGATGTCTTTCGTTTATCTGAATGTATTTTTGTACTGAGTTGTTCGGTATTTTTTGCTCACCACTTTTAATTGTATACCGTCTCAGCTTTGATAAAAAAATTTGCACGCAGGTATATCCAATTAATATCCCTAAATTAAAACCTCATTTAATTTTACCTCTTTAGTCTACTTGTTACAAAAGGGACTACTCAGGGGTAAGACAAAGATGCACATTGTATCCAATCTTATTCATCATCTATATGGAACGCATTATGAAAGAAAGTGGCATCAGGCCTGATATTAGAACTGGAGATGTCAAACTTGCTTCTTGTTTTATGCAGATGACGTTATATTTCTAAACACATCTAGTGCAAGTCTCCAGGATTCTCCAACTAAATTGAATAACAGCTGTAACAAATTTCGCATGAAAATCAGCAATAAAAAGACCAAAACTCTGAAAATAAGCAGGGGCATAGAAAACATCAGCTACATTCTGAATGGCGATCCAATAGAACAAGTAAAATATTTCAGCTATTTAGGCACAGTTTTATGTGAAGATAGCAAGTGAAATCTGGAGATGGATGGAAACAGACAACAGAATAAGTAAAGCTGGTACCAGCTGAATAAAGTTTTATGGAATAAGAGAGAAATTAGTCAAAATGCTAAATTATCTGTATACAAGACAGTGTTCAAACATTTTTAACATATCGATCTGAGAGCTGGGTTAGAAATAAAGCACTTGATCAAAGATTAGAGACCGCAGCCACTTAAATAGAATGGGTGAGGAAAAGTTAGCAAAACAGATGTTTGATGCCAAGATGGCAGGAAAGAGACCCAGAGGAAGGCAGAAGTCCAGGTGGATTGATTCAGATTGAAGTGCCTTACACGCATGAAGTGACAATATTCGATTGCGCACAAGCAAAACGGACTGACTGGAGGAAAATTATTAGAAGATTAATAATGTAAACTGAATCATGTAGTGTCGTCAGTAACCTGAACACCCCTTGGGGATATATAGCAGGAAATTGATGATGACGATTTTATTTTATTTGTTTATTACTGTTATTATTATTTTTTTTTTTTGTCGGAGAAACAGTTTTGCATACTTTGACAAATCTGAGATTTAGAAAGCGTGTTCGAATAGCAGATATGTGGAGCTGAAGTGAAAGGATAATTTCTAGGATGCAAGAAATTGGGGAAGAGGATGAGTAGCGTAAATGCAGTGCAGTTTGTCTTATCCACATATGAACTGATTTTAAGATTCCCGTAGAAAGGAGAGAAAGGAGTACTTAGGTAGCTGCATGCGAGATAAGTTCAGCTGCATTGGCGTTGAAGGCAGTCGGAGATAAAGGGTGTCAACGCCTCACGGTTTCAAGCATATTCGAAAATATGTTTGAAAATATTTAGGTTTAGGAAAACTTGGATGTAAAATGCTCTGTGTTTTGAGCATTACGGGCTGATCTTTGTACTAGCTCGCTAATTTAAAACTATATATTTCGTTACTTTAATTACATAACAAATATAACTTTTTTTTTTTGTCTGTATCGTAATTTGGTGTAGACTTTTACGTAACATCCTTTCCCCACATCTCTCTAATATTTCATATCATAAAACAATTCATAAAACTAGTTTTACTTTGAAATTACTACTTTAAACGGAGTCAGTTTTATATCTGTAATATCTCCGTCTTTGTAATAACAGTGGCTATATTTAACAAATCGACATCATAGGCGTGACTGAAACAAAGAAGACAAAAACGAGTGAAATATTTCTAAGCAACAAATACAAAATTTTGTATTCAGGCAATAACAATCAGGAAAAACAGGGAGTAGCTATAGTATTCAATACTAAATACGAGGCTAATCTTCTTGAAAGGTAGGCAATAGCAAGTAGAGTAATGAGGACAAATATCAGAATGGGGCACTGGACAATGAGACTTATTTGTGCTTATGAAGAAGGTCCCACAGAAGGTTTTACTAAGGAAGAAATGGAGGAATTTTGTGAGGCATTAGAGAGGGCAGCTGGCTCAATGAAAAAGGAAAAGTGGTCCTAGTTGGAAAGCTACACAGCAAAGTAGAAAATGATTGCCAGACATTGAAATGTTTTGGGAACATTTGGAGAAAAGAGCAAACTTATAATGGTAAGCACCTTCTGGATTTATGTTCAGGACATAGACTGGTTATTGCTAACACAACGTTCCAACATAAAATTGTGCACAAATTCACATGGAGAGAAGAGGCAAGGAATACGAAACGTCTCATTGACTATGCTATTGTTGAAAGTGATGTTTTCCCACTGGTTCAAGACAAAAGAGTGCACAGAGGATTTGAAATATGAAGTGATCACTATTTAGTCTTGAGCAGGATAAAATTGAGTTTCATATTGAAAAGAAGAGTGTGAAAGAAAGTTTTAAAATGAATCAAAGTTGAGCAGCTTTGGCAGGTGAACTGTAGACTTAAATACACAGACATTATTCATGAAAAAATGAAAAAGTTTGAAAACAAGAACCATACCTTGGAGATTCAGTGGCAAACCCTGAAGAAACCATTAATTCAACCAGACAGGTGAGGTTGTCTGCAAGGATAGGAAAATCAAAACTCCATGGTGGACTCAGGAAGTTAGAGGCAATAGAGGAAAAGAAGCAAGCATATCGAAAGTTCTTGGCAAGTATATCCGCTTGTGCTCTTAAGAATAAAGAGAAAAATGTAAGATAGAGCAAAGTGCTGTGCAAAATAGCTAAACAAAAGTCATGGAAAGACATCGGTAAGAATATAGGTAATAAATATCAGGAAACGAAAGTGGCAAAATATTCTGGAGCCTATTGAAAAAGCTTAGAAATTGAGGAAAAAGTACTGTAAGAGGAATCAAAGATGATAAAGGTGACATGAAAACCGAGGATAAAGTTATTCTAGATGTCTGGAGTAATTGTTTTGAAAGACTAAATGAAAGAAGCAGTGACATCATGATGGTGGGAAAATCCCAACATCAATGCAGTCAGGAATACATATTCGTACTTAAAAGTACAAAAAGTAATCAAAAACGTGAAATGTGGAAAGGTCGCTGGAGTAGATGAAATTCGACCAGAAATGCTCAAATATAGAAGTGGAAAAGTTTTACAGTGGCTGTATTGCATAAATCCCAAAGCCTGGTGAGAGGGTCGAATTCCGGATTATTGAAGTAGAGCTCTCATAGCACCCCTATACAAAAAGGGAATTAAAACTGTGTTGGATTTCCGATTCCGAAAAGCAGGTAAACCAGACAATAAACACAGTTAAGACAATTAAGACATTCACCACCATAGCTTCAGTTGTTTCTTCCGTGATTTCACTTAAATCAAACTGACATTTCATTTCCCTCTCTGTAACCCCCCACCCCCTCTTCTCGCTCCAGTACATAGTGACAAAGTGAGTTGTCAAGGGAGGACATTCTGGAATAATGTCAGCAGTGCCCATTTTCGCCTTTGCAGTTTTCGAAGAAAATATTAGAATAAAAGCAAAACTGACTTTCACTCACCTGTCTAAATGGAATGCTGCTATTTCACTGTTATGTCTCTCGAAGTCTACAAAGTAGAAATGATCTGGTAGAGTCTCTTTGTCCCTTGGAAACCTAAAAGTTCAAACGACATATTTCTTTAATAGTGTAGAAAAATAAAGTGCAAATAGTTTTGATGGAGGATTGAAAAATGAAAGCGATAATTTTCTTCTTAATCATACATAGTCTTGTATCGTTATTGCAGGTCACTCGGAAATCAAATTTCGCGGATTTCTTGAAAAATTCGTCGACTTAAACTAATCATATGCACGATTGCTGCTTTTCGATACCTGACTGCAGTGGGTGGATTGATAATGAATGGGTCTGAGTTTCACAGAGGTGAACTAAATTGTGTAAAGTGTATTCGCGACCGATTTTTCTATCGGCGAGAGACAAATCACAGCAGGCAAGAACTATCTCCGTAAAGATTCAAATAAAACAAACCGGTCTTTTTCAGTGGACAAATGCATGTCGCTGAACCCTATTTCGAAGCAATTAATTGCTTTTTTCAATTGTGAATAGTAAGTTGTTAAAAGAGAGCTAGAAAGTAATATTTGTAGGTGACTAATTTGTAATGTTTAGCAACAATTACTAAGAGAAATAAAAGAATACTTATTTGAGCAAATAAAATGAAAATTGGAGTTTACTGTGCATTTGATAAATCTTAAAACAGAAATAAAAGTCCTTTCAGAGTGGAATTTCGTCGAAAACAGCTTTTTGTGAATTTTACTGCACAGTTTTACAACAAAATTCACAGGGTGTGCTACGAGAACATAAAATTTGAAAGAATTGTAGTTTTCACGGCCTCGCAACAGGTTCGAAGAATTCACAGATTCTGAACAATCCACGTTTAAAACCAGTTTAATATTCACAGAAAATGTTTCTGTAAGTGAGGATTCGTTTTTAAGGGAATTTAAAAACTAATTTTAAGCGTGGATTGTTCATAATCTGCCTTAATTTTATAATTCGAAGTGCTTCATAAATTAGTGTGAAGAAAATATAGATAGCAAAATTAATTATTTATATTATCTGTTTAGGATCGCGCGCAGTCATTCTAGCGCTCTTTAATTCAAATTTATATTATAGTTGATGTAAATTATGAATAGAAATGTCTTCTTTCACTTGCGCTGAAGCGTATTTATTACTTCTACTACCACCAGAGATCCTTTCTTTTCTCCTGAGATCGAGCACTCTGCTGTGTGTTGACGAAGCTTAGATGATTGTCAAACACCAGAACAGTCACACATTGCTACTGTCAGGCCAGCAAAAGGACATAATCCTTTTACTCATCTCTCGAGGGACGACCATTGGAGACAAATAAACAAAATAAAAAGAACTTAAATCAGGTGACAAATCGTTGACGCTTTGTCGAGGAAATGGATGGCGCCTGAACGGATACGAGAGTATCCCGACGGAGAACCTATTATTTAGCGCTCCTCTTCGGTACATTTTACGATGCTGACAGCTTTCTTAGAAAAGGCAATAAAATTTCGCATTTATTGCAGCAAATGCATACCCTGCTGCCACAGGATGCTCCGTATTGAAGACGTCACGGTAGCATGGGTTAACGGAAAGTTATGATGATGTCATCACGGAAAGGAAGACACATCTGCACACATCCATGATCTCGGGAAGAAAAAAAAATAACTTTTCCGTTAAATAGGAGAAGAGAAAACTGTTTTTGGTTGTCAGATTAATGGGAAAATGTCATTGGTGATATCCCTTTAGTATATGACTTACAGTCATATTAAAAATGTCTTTTGCAATTTAAAAGTTTTTTTCCGTAATAAAATATTAAAATACTTTGTATTTCTGTTACCAGCTAATAGTTTTCTCAATATTTTTTAATCGCAACATCATGCCTGTTCATTTGTCTTTCCTCAGCTTCTTAGTAGTTTCCAACTTGGTGCAGTGCATGGAAGTTCTACTCATTGTTAAGAATATTTGTAACTTTATTTTTGTTAATTTTTTACAAATAATTATCGCATTGAGTGTTATTCATTATAAATAAACAAATACCGTTAGCTCTAGGGTTGTATTGGGATGCATAACTATCAATGCATAAAAATGTAAAAAAAAAATGCACCGATGCAGTGGTGAATTTCTTAAACGAGATTTTTTATGCCACTAATATTGCATAATGATGTTGCATATTAATGTTTTCGCAGCTTGCAATTTATGACGATTTACACACGTCGAGTTAGGAAATTAAGATTTCATATTGACGAAGCCCTTTGGTCGGAAAGACTAGGGTTCGATTCCCGTCAGTGACGTGAGGAACCTTTATCTGATCTAAAGGTGAGTTAGCCAGTCTCATACGGAGGTAGGGGTTTTTTCACCCGGAAATTCGAGTTTTCATCCCTCAAAACAGGCAAACCAACTCCGTGAACACACAGACGTCTACAGTCAGAAATACAATCCTCCAGCGGCAAGCTGGGGATTGTACTAACAAAGTCGTATTGTACTAATCAAAGTCGTATCTATGTAACAAGTGGACCCTGCATTGGAAGCGGAAAAACGCGCAGAGGAAGAAGACTGATGCTCTGATATTCTTTTGCAAACGAAACTTTTAACTTAAAGACGTTCGAGTTCCATTCCTGAAGTGACGATAGAGAAGCCCACCTGCGTACTGCACTGCAATTACAGTTATTTTTTCTTATGTGAAATCCACCTGCGAAAGTACTATGGTACTTTCGATTTCCGCCTCCCTTAGTACTGTGCGTGTGCTAAGAGACTTTTTAATTTTATTTTTTACATCCTTCCGACCCCTTGCTCTTTCTAGGCGTAAATCACTCGGTCAACCCGACAATTTGCACATAAGTTGATTTTTCTCCTTAAAGAATGCTCTCCATTCGGAAAAGAGCGAGTTTAACATGTTGAACATGGTGCACTATTATTTTCAATGCGTGCGAAAGTGTGTCTGTGTACTAATCAGTTAGACCATGGGTGGCCAACCTTTTATAGTTCATGCGTCAATTTTTTTCATTTTTAAGTTAAGATCCGCCATGCAAACTTATACCACTTTTCAGCCCTTTTAAAATATGGTAATATGGATATATTTAACAGTTATGCATAAATGATTTATTATATATATATGGTAATATGGACACTTTTAGCAGTTTTAAATAAAAGGATTTCATATAAGGTAATCATATGAAATTTCAATTTCATATGATTACTTTATTGATTTATTATTTATTTTATTGAGACTTTTGAAATTGCTTTGCTTTTGCTATGCTTGTGGTGTTTGAAGTTAAATCTGTAACAGAAAGCATCAAACAGTTTTTCAAATTTGAATCAGTCAGTCGCGACCGTAGTTTGTTCTTAATCATTTTCATTGATGAAAATGCTTGTTCGCATCTGTATGTAGTTCCAAAACGACAGATATAACTCTGAGCAAATTTTCTCAGGTCTGGAAAATGTTCACAGGGCAACGATCGCCAGAAATTAATTATATCAGAAGCATCTGGGAGTGATGGAAGTTCATTAAATTTCATTTTCAATAAAGAATTGGTTCTGAGATCAATAAGTTCCATTTCTATGTTACTAGACATCGTCAAGATTTTTTTTTCAGTAAGTGAAAAGGGGTTTATAAATACAAGTATGCTGTCTCCTTCTTCGGCAAAATCGCTAAAACGACTGTTAAAGAACTCTTGCAATAATCTGAGTTTCTCAGTATATTCTGTAAAGTTGCCATTATCTTCAATAGATTCACTATGTTCTTTTAAATGGGGAAATTTACTTAAATCCCCATTTTCTAACTGGGAGATGAACAGTTTTAATTTCATTTTGAATGCATCGATGTCATTTACTAAGCTAGGAAACAATTTGTTACAAATTTAGATCATTGAAGTGGCTTTCAACATCAACTAAAAATGCTAAATCAAATAGCCATTTCTCAACACACAACAGGGCTTTTTCCTCATGCAGCTCATCCTTCTCTTCCAGAAAATTACGAACACTTTCTTTCGGCTTCCAAAATCTACTGAAAACTTGTCCTTTAGAAAGCCAGCGCACCTCACAATGAAGGATGAGATCACCATATTCCATATCTAGCAGTTCACAATATTCTCTGAATTCTCTTCTGTTTAACCCTCTTGCTCTAATGTTATTCACACACTTTACAACTGGTATCATAACATGCTTCAAATTTAGAGTGTTTCCACACAGAGATTCTTTATGTATAATACAGTGATACTTTAGTAGAGAACGACCTAAAAACCTTTCAAGTAAAGTTAAAGTCCTATAAACTCTACCTACCATTGACGGTGCTCCATCAGTGCAAACACTGATGAGCTTACTAGAATCTAGTTGTTGATTTTTTAGACATAACTTTACTTTGTCAAATATGTCTGACCGTCTGGTTTTTCCATGAAGTGACTCAAGACCGATTAGTTCTTCAAAGATGTTAAAATTACCATCAATTCATCTTATAAAAATGCTTAATTCTTCTACATCACGTATGTCAACGGATTCGTCCAAGGCTAAAGAAAAGAAAGAACAAGCATGAACATGGACTTTCAATTGCTCATTAACATCATGGGAAAGTTCTTTGATGCGTCTTGTAATTGTTTGCTTGGACAGAGCAATTTGGTTTACTTTTCTTACAACATTCTTATCACCATGACATTTTGCAAATTTTTCGAGACAGGGCTTAACAACTTCTCCATCAGAGAAAGGCTTGTGTTTTTTAGCCAACACAAAGGCAATTTCATAAGATGCCTCCAGCACTGCCACACTTTCATAACTTCGTTTCGCAAATATATTTGTCTCTTTTTTATTTCTTCCTTTTTCTTAACCACACATTCTTTCCGCAACTCAGACCCAGGAACTAACTTCAGTTTTTCTTCTAATTCAGCTTAATGTTTTCTATAGTGTCTGTTAAGATCATGTCTTCTATTATGTGAGAGAGTACTTTCACAAACAATGCACATGGTTTTCCTGAAGGACCCGCAATAAATAAGAGCTCGTTTTCCCACAGTTCATTAAACTGGCGCTTGCTATCACCTTCTGCTTTTCTTCTGCTCATTTTATTTTGCAAATTAATGGGTAACTCACTGTAAAAAAAAAATTATCCCAAAAAGTAAAGCGTATTATTAAATAATTTATTTAAATTATTGAATTATTTAATAATAATTTTAACATTATGCACATTCAAAAACAGTTCTACAAGTTTAAGATAAGATTCCTGTT
Organism: Typopeltis vanoorti; assembly: GCF_054136105.1. NCBI lineage: Eukaryota > Metazoa > Arthropoda > Arachnida > Uropygi > Thelyphonidae > Typopeltis > Typopeltis vanoorti. The sequence goes on along the minus strand of NC_143562.1, from coordinate 112,470,859 downwards.
TTCATGAAGGCCAAATACAGTTCTGTAAGTTTAAAAATCATATATATATTTTTTTTCATAAAGAGTTTTCGTCTCTCTCTCTCGTAATATATTATGTCCAATGAAATATGAGATCGCTTCCTGCCATAATCAGTTGGCAATCACACACATAACCCAAACATCCTCCTTATGAAAGCTTTGCTGATGATCAGTTCAATTTTAGGAATAAACCTACTATACGTAAATCAAAAGGAAAGATATTGTATAAATAAAAAAAAACATATAAACACACATATACAAATACACTGAATAATTGCAGGTTTCAGTAATCAGCAAATTAGTTGAGCGGGAAAGGACTTGACATACGCGTTCAAAATAAAAAAATATATATTTTTAAATTTACAGAACTATATTAAGCCTTCATGAAAACAGAAATCTTATCTTAAACTTAAAGAACTGTTAATAAAAACATATAAGTTCGAAAACACGGGATTGTTCAGTCACATCGAATCAGCAGTTCATCGAACGTTATGACACGAGAGTTAGCTGTAAACTGATAGAGTAACTGGTGACGCATGTCAGCATTTGCGGGTGCCTGTTGCTTCAAGATCAAACAAGTATAATAAATGCGCACTCTAGAATACAGTGGTAGGTTAATTGTGTGTTTATATGTATAAATCGTATAGAAAATAGAAAACTTTTTTAAATTTTTCTCTGGGGTTCAGTGCGCCACTTCTAATCATGCGATGCGCCACTTTTGGCGCATGCGCCATAGGTTGGCCACCCCTGCGCTATCCCCTTTTCAAACTTTCATACATCGATAAAATACAATCCCACAGTGTCATGGGCGTCCGCAGGGAAGGGGGAAACTTCCCCCCAGGGATCGATTAAAATATTCCACAAATTATAATCGTAAAATTGATTGAGATATGTAATCTTACACCCTCGACCCTGGGAACGTTTTGTCTGTCTTAAAATTTTATTATGGGTTTGCCTCTTGCGGGGTAGCCATAGAACGCGTGTTTTATTACAGTAATAAAACACGTGTTCCTGTTTTTGGTTCATCTTTTTCTGATTTGTGAACAGTGGCCATTTAGTTTGCCCTCTGTTTAGTAAGTTACAGAGTGAAGTGTGAATTGTAAATTTATAGTGAAACAATTTAAACAAAAAATGCATTTTAAAAGGTTAGTGTATGTAATTTAATATTATTTTACTTCTTAGTTTTATGATTTTTTTGCCTTTTAACTGAAATAATTTAATTTAGGTTTCATTAATTAGTTGATTTTTAATAAAATATGCCGCTCAATTTTTCAATATATGAAATTGTGCTAAAACTATTAATTCTAAATACCTTTTTTTTCCCCCCAAGAAAGATCATTAAAATCGATGCAAAATGAAAATAATGTATTTATAGTTTACATCGACAAATAATTACATAAAAAAGGTAAAAGACGTTTATTGATGTAATTATTTAATTAAATCAATAATTATAAAAATTTATGAATTATTATTTGTCTCCAAACTCCCCCCCCCCCTCCTGGAAAACATGATAGCGCACCCAACCGAAATGATCATGCAACGCCACTAATATATATATATACATACAGGGTGGTCATAAAATAACTTTCCCTCTTCCGAGGCATCTATAGATAAAGCCAATAAACGGAATGAGACCAAATTTTATATTGAGACTTTTAAAGGAATGGGGAGATGATTTCTGCAAAAAAAAAAAAAAGATTTAGTTCCAGAAGTCGCCAATAGGGGAAATTTTAGCGCTAGCGGAGCCGAAAACTTTAATGATTTACATTAAAGGCAGATAAAATGGAATAATAACATTTCGACGGTGTAAGCGACAGCCGCGTCACTCATTCCAGCTGGATATGTTGTGCATTATAATGATAATAAGAATAATAATAAATAAACTAAAACAACAACGTGCAAGAAGACACAGAAATTAATGTAGTGATTTAACTAACAGGAAATAATGTTTTATTCATCAGAATCAGGGTCCCCTAAACTACATACACGATTTTCAATGTGCTGACCTTTCTTGTGTACAACAAATTACATCATGTGAGACATGCTCTACAGCGGAGCTTAAGGAGTCGGATTGGATGTTCATAACAGTCCGTTTTATGTTCTCTTTCAGGACATGCAAGTTGGGAATGCCACCAACAAACACAACGGATTTCAAATATCCTTAGAGCCAAAAGTGACATGGAGTGATGTCTGTGTTCGAGGCGGCCATGCCGTCGGAAATAACTGACTGATAATCCTCTCATTACTGAAATGCGGGCGTAAAAGAGCTGTACTGAACTTTCAATGTGTGGCCGTGCTCCATCCTGCATAAAAATTATGGAGTCCAAACATTGTCTTTGCTGCAATGCAAGAAATGACAAAATATCCCAGCATTCGTTGATAAATATCTCCAGTAATGGAGCAGGTTACAGGACCTGTAGGGATAATACGCTCAAAAAAGTATGGTCCTGTTATAAAATCGGCTGTGAAGCCACACCATACGGTTACTTTTGGAGAATGCAGTAGTACTTGCTGGATCTCTTGGGGATGTTCAGATGCCCAAATTCTGCAGTTCTGAATGTTGACCCATTTAGGTAAAATTGAGCCTCATCACCCCACAATATTCTCCAAGGCCTGTCATTGTCGACCTCCATTCGAGCAAGAAACATTATCGCGAAGGTCATGCGCTTATCATAATCTGCGGTAGTTAGTGCTTGCACACGACTGAACTTATAGGGATAGAAATGAAGCATTTTATGTAAGATTTTCCAGACTGTACCATTCGCCAACTTGATATGGCTTATGGACCAGTACTGGTCCCTGTGTCGTCGAACATCGCAGTAGCAATGTCTGTTACTGTCTCTTCTTTGACTGCTTTCCGTCCTCTTCCAGGTCTAACTCCTAGTGATCTAGTTTCTTCAAATTTCTTAATCATAGCTCTCAGTGCTACAGCTGACATAGGACCTGTACGCAGGTTACGAAGCCTTCTAAATTCCCGAAGGGCCGCTACGGCATTGCAGTGGTTAAGGTAAAATAACTTAGCAAGTAAAGCATGCTGAGGCAAGGTCGGATGCATATTGAGCACAATTCGTAAGTCATTCGAATAACTGCCTGAACGGTTCCAACAATCCCTTTTTAAGTGAAACTGGTGACGCTGCTGTCACGTACGCACAGTAAAATTTGCATAATCCTTTTTACCTGCGTTTACGTGAAAATTTTGACTGCTTTCGACTCCGCCAGCGCAAAAATTTTTTCTATCGGCGACTTTTATATATATACTGTATATATATATATATATATGTTAGTGTGAGTGATATACACTTATCATAAATCTCATCAAGAAACAATCTTTAATTATTATTTTCCATGTTAGGAAGAAGCCGAAATAAAAGTTAAAAACCCGAGAACTGTGAAATAAATAATACTTACTATATTAGTACATTATGGCTCAAAAGAAAAAGTACTGAACTTCGACAACCCCTTCAGTGCACGCATTATGAGATATTCCGTTAGACTGCATGCACATTAATTGAAGAACACATATAGAGTCTATGCAATTACATTTAGCTGTAGCAATCGAATTGGAGTTTGTAAGAAAAGACGTTAATTGTTGAGCATTATTTTCGTTCATGCTGAGCTGATAGTGCAAATTGTCCAAGCCTGCGACATGTCTGGTGATCAGTTTGTCCGTCATTTCCATAAGCGTGCCCCAAGCAGGTGTGTCACCATTACCTTAATCGAGAGTTTCTGACGTACCAGAAGAGTTCTGCCGCAAGCCAAAGGAGTCAGAGAGACCACGAACTGTTAACACAAATGAGAATCACGGTCCTCTGGCCGTGATAAACAGGGACATCACGAGTGACGTCCCTGTTTGCGGATATCAGTTAGTGAAGTCACTTATCTCAAACTGATAGTCGAGTCCACAAACAGTGAATTCACTCGTGAGGCCACTCATCTCCCCTTTACTAAGTGGACATCTTCTGCAGCAGGGTTGGGTGGAGGTCATTGCAGGGAAGGGTGACTTCACCCTCTCGACTACCTCTTCCCCCTCCTCCACCTAATCCTATTTGCTTCCTCCGCTCATTACAAGCCGGTGATAACTGTAAAAATGGAACAGAAGGAGTAAGCAATCATATGAAGTTGTTCATTAATTATATATTTACGACAATTTATCACATAATTATACCTCTGACATATGAGTGACAGAACTAGATATTCAAAATATGAAAAGGCTGTAAGAGCAAGTAATATTAGGATGACAATTTATCACATCATTATACCATACAGCAGACGCTACGACTTTTAATCAAACCAAACAATCGCAAAATGTAAAAAACACTTAGAAATAAATTAACTAAGTCTCATTTCCTATGAACGTTTTTCCGCATCTCAACAATTTTTGACATATGAGTGACAGAACTAGACATTCAAAACATCAAAAGGCTCTAAGAGCAAGCAATATTAGGAACTCTCGATGCTGTTTTCAAAAATAAAGAGAAGTTACATTTTCTTTTCTTTTCACACAGTTGTACATGATAGAAGTTGAAAATCATGTGGCTGCCAGTCGAATCTTATTTCAAAACTTTACGATCCCTACTATTCAACAGCAGAACAACAACAACAACAACAACAACAAAAAAAAAAAAAAAAAAAAAAAACAGAGGAGATAGCTAATAACGAAATTTTGCTTTTTTTTTTTGATGGATAAAGTACAAAATGAATAGTAAAACTAAATAGTGACAATTTTGTTACTATATCTGTAGATGTTTCCAACAGACTAGAATATTTGTTCAACAGTTTGGAATTAAAGTAAAACTGTAAGAATTTGGTGATTTAACAGACTCTTAAAACATTTGATATAGAAAATTAAAAAAAAAATGTATCGTACTCTGCAGATAACACAAATACAAATTTTGAGGAATGAGAAGAGAGCGAAACTAATATTCGTACAAAGTAAAAACAAGAAATGGCTCTTACATTTTTACAGTAAGAGTAGAAAACAAAAGAAATTTGCGAGTTTGAAGATATTGAGTACAAAAAGTTTTGTTACACAGTAATATGAGATGTTTAAGTCTTATTTGATTTGGGTAGAATTGAAATCTTATTTCCTTTCTCAGTGTGAAACTTCTTGCCACAAATTAATCAGACTTTTTGAAAATTCACTCAGTGAATTATTAGTCTTATTTGTTCCTGCCAAACTTCAAATGTTTCAAGAAACTGTGTAAACTTTTTGAAAAAAACAAAAAATTAAAATTTCAGCTACAGAAGTAGATTTGAAGCACAAGGAATCGAAGGTAAAATTAATAGCCAGAAGTGATAATAAGTTCATCCAACAGTTTTGCAAACAAAAGCAGTTTCTGTATGTCAATGAAGGAGACATAAAAAGTAGATTTGGGAAAGCATATTTTGAATTTTTATGAGAAATGTATCTCTTATTAAGAAATGTGGGAAAGTAGGCCTCAAAACTACAGAGCAGCTTTCATGAATACAATGAAGTCGGGATTTTGAGCTTCAGTGACCAGACGTTGATGCATCCTCAGAATTTGTTAATTCCATACCACCCTTCCGAAAAAATCAGTTGTTGAAATAGACAATCTTTTTGCTAATCACGCAAACAAATCTTAAGATTCGTTTGCGTCATCAGCATTTCGATGTACTAATTAGTGGTTATAAAATAATTAATTAATAATTAATTATTTTATAACCAAAAAAAAAAAAAAACACAGTGAGTAACGAACATTTTTTAAATTATTATTAAATCTTTGGAAATTGTGAAATATTTGTAGGTAATTATGTTTCGAATTATACTCTGTGAATATAGTTGTCAATAATATTTCAACAAAAAAAAAATGCAATTGCATATCTAAATGAACAAAGTTTGGTGTCGTTGGATGTTTTCAATATTTAAATTACACTACAGTGAAATTTTTACTCAGTTATTCTGTTGATATATAAATCCATAATTTTATACCTTAATGCAATTCTCTTTAATTATGGTACAAAAAAAAGTTAACATTTAATGAGGAAAAAGTAATGAAATTTTAAGATCTGCAAAACGACAATTATACAATTAAGAAAAAGTCTAACTTTTTAAATAGTTACAAACATACAGATTTCTGGCTAGTTATGCTGGGGAAAACAGATATCCCAGTAATTAATTATTTTATAAAATGTCTACTGCTACCGATTGGCAACGAAATGTGAAAAAAAAAAAATGTGAGGGTATGTGTATGTTTGTGGGGGTAAGGAGGGTGGACACCACTGATGTCATCCAGTAGTTAATTACTTCAGAAAATGTCTAATTGCTACCTAATGACAAACCCAAAATTCCAATCTCTAATCATTACCCATAATGCCACACCCGAACCAAAGGCTCACCTCACGTCACTGACAGATGGCGTCATATTGCAGAATTACATGCTCTGACCAAAAGAAACAACGTGATGTCATCGGCAACTGGGTTCAACAGACCATCACCAGAATTCCATACTCTAACCATCATCCAGAATTTCATACTCTAACTAAAAGTATGTCAACAACGTGATGTCACAGAGAGAGATATCCCCCAGGGAAATTCCAAGGATTCCATACTCGTGACATCACTTATCTAATCACCCAATGACGTCACTGATCTTATCGACCAATGACGCCACGTTTTCTTATCTTATCTTATCTACCAGGTGATTATAAAATAACATCAAGTGTTCAGAACCCTCTAGCAGTAATATATTGGACAAAACACACCAATATTCGGTAGATGTTCACAGTGGAACATGGGGATTCAATTTAATGGGGGGAATAGTACCAAAACTCGCCAACAGGGGAAATTTTGGCACTGCCAAATTAATTTTAGTAGGTGTGACTAATGAATGACTAAATGGCAAATGAGAGACAGCACACATCAATTTCATGACGTTCGATATGACCACCATTCTGATGTTCCAGGAATTGCATACAATGCACGACATTTTCAACAGTGGCTCGAAACATATCGGAATTGATTTGTCTCACGTGTAACGTTATTCGATCTTTCAAAGTTGGAATATTGGGTACATCTCCTTGATACACAATGCTTTTAATAAATCCCCACAGACAAAAGTCACAAGGATTGAGATCAGGTGATCTCGGTGGCCATGGCATGGGAAATGCATGACTAATGATTCTTCTGCAAGAGAAATATTGTTGCAAAACATGCTGTACCTGAAGTCTGATGTGGGATGTGTACCATCCTGCATGAAGATGGTCAAATCGAGACATCCTCTTTGCTGCAGTTGTGGAACCACAAAGTTCTGTAGCATATTGGCATACCTGTTAGCATTGACGGAACAGGTCACTGGTCCATTTTGGAGATTTTTCTCGTAAAAGTATGGACCAATGATAAAAGATGCCGTAAATATGCATCACACTGTGACTTTTGATGAGTGGATAGGCATCTGCCGATACATGAGCGGATTAGTTGCAGCCTAAATGCGACAGTTGCATGTTAATATTACTGTTCAAATAAAAGTGCGCTTCATCACTCCATAAAATCTGCCATGGCCATCATCCACTTCCATGTGTGCTAAGAATCTCAAAGATAAGTCGATTCGTGTGGTCTCATCACCAGGGCGCAAATCAGTTTTTGTAAGTTTGTTACGCTAATCAGTCCTTTTCGTAAATTTTTCATATGCTGAAAATCATGAAGACAAGCACTGCCATTATTGTTCCACTGATAATATTGTTCCACTGATAATATTGTTCCACTGATAGTAGTTTGACTAACAAAGCGTGCTCACGTAAGGTAAGAGGCTTCGAAAAGCAGTTCGTCTGTGAATGATAAGAAATCTCACAGGCTTTCCTTTTATTGCATGATCGCTCACAAGAAACGCGATAATGGAAATTAATGCATTTTACTCGACAAACAGGGCCAAAATTTCGCCTGTTGGCGACTTTTGGTACTATTTTTTCCGTAAAATCGAATCCCCGTGTTCCACTGTGTATGTCTACCGAATATTGGTGTGTTTCGTCCAATACATTACTCGCTAGAGGGCTCTGAAAACTTGACGTTATTTTATAATCACCCAGTACATCTTGTTCGTAGTGACACCCATACTACTTGGTTATTTCGTAGGAACATTTTTCTGTTTTGTGACTTCTCACTTTATGATAATTATGCCTACATTATTGTGTTATTATTCAACTACTGTTTACAGTTTTGAATGTGTATATAAAGTCAATATCAACAATTGCCTGATTATGAACATATGATGTAAGGATAGGGAGGCTTGGAGCTTCCACGGATAGCATTCAAAAGTAAATACAATTGCTTATTTTGTGTAAGATCCCAGAACTTATTTGCTTAGAATTTAACCACTGTCAGTAGGTCAATTGTCTTCCAAGGAATATCTGAACATTGTTGCAGGTCAAGTCCATCCTGTAGTGTTGACTTTTTATTTGTCAGGTGAAGATTGTTTCATGTTCAATCATGCTATTGTCCATCGTGCAAGAATTTTTCAGTTCAGAGAGCTTGACAGTGACTTCCATCATCTTCCCTGTTCACTACAAAATATTGTCCTGAATTTCATTGAGATATTATGGGACATATTGGAATAAGAGTTCTGGGCGCAAACTCTTCTGTCAAATCTGAGGAAGGTAAAGTACTGTCTGGTGAAAGTATCGTATGTTGGGGGGGGGGGGGTGGGGGGGGGGGGGGGTGGGGGGGGGGGGGGGTGGGGGGGGGGGGGGGTGGGGGGGGGGGGGGGTGGGGGGGGGGGGGGGTGGGGGGGGGGGGGGGTGGGGGGGGGGGGGGGTGGGGGGGGGGGGGGGTGGGGGGGGGGGGGGGTGGGGGGGGGGGGGGGTGGGGGGGGGGGGGGGTGGGGGGGGGGGGGGGTGGGGGGGGGGGGGGGTGGGGGGGGGGGGGGGTGGGGGGGGGGGGGGGTGGGGGGGGGGGGGGGTGGGGGGGGGGGGGGGTGGGGGGGGGGGGGGGTGGGGGGGGGGGGGGGTGGGGGGGGGGGGGGGTGGGGGGGGGGGGGGGTGGGGGGGGGGGGGGGTGGGGGGGGGGGGGGGTGGGGGGGGGGGGGGGTGGGGGGGGGGGGGGGTGGGGGGGGGGGGGGGTGGGGGGGGGGGGGGGTGGGGGGGGGGGGGGGTGGGGGGGGGGGGGGGTGGGGGGGGGGGGGGGTGGGGGAAATAACAACAAACATTCGCGTCACGATTCCTTATCTTATCTTGATCTTGATCTGGTCAGAAGTGTCCACCAATGACAACACGATTACTTATCCACTAATATTTCCCTTTCCATTCAAAACAATAACGTCACTTATTTACAACTAACAAATGAGGTCACTTATCTACATCTGAAAACAACACACACCCACGACACGATTCCTTATCTTATCTTGATCTTGATCTTGTCAGAAGTGAGCACCAATCACGACACGATTTCTTATCCCCTAATATCATCCTTTCCATTCAAAACAACAACGTCACTTATTTACAAATGACGACATTTATTTACAAATAAAAAATGACGTCACTTATCTACATCTGAAAACAACACACACCCACCTCACCATTCCTTATCTTATCTTGATCTTCATCTGGTCAGAACTGCACCACCAATCACAACACGAATCCTTATCTCTACCATCACCCATAATCCCATACGCGAACCAACACACAACAACAGAAGCCAGTGACACACTTGCCCACAGAAAAATTCCAAACATTACACACCCATGAAGCCACGCCCACAATGACGTCATCAACCAATCACGTCACGATTCCTTATCTTATCTTGATCTTGATCTGGTCAGAAGTGACCCCCCTACTACTAAGGTGAATGAAGCATGAATGATCGGGTGTGACCAGGGGAACGTGGCTAAGTCAGCATTTGTAGCAACTAAGAAACATTGCTAAAGATAATTTTATGCCATTACCGAAGATGATCACTTCATTTGCCAGGGACAGAGGTTGCAGGGTTCCCTCCCGGAAATCCTGTACAAATGAAAAAAAATCAAAAATGAAATAAAGAATATCGAAACAAGCTTGTAGTAACAAGCGCGATCTACAATGAAGAAGGAACCCTATTTTAAGACACTTGTCCAAAAATTAATCAAAAGTAAAATATAAATGAAAACACAAACGTATATATATATATATATATATATATATATATATATATAATATGTAGAAAGTATTTTACCTAGGGTATATAATATATATATATAATCAAGATACCAAGTAATTTTATATAAACTTGGTATCTTGATTACATAATATACCCCATTACATAGTATACACGTTATAATTTGGGGGAGAAGAAGCCATAGCTAGCTAACTGCAGCAAATCTTGATATCCGACTGTTGCTTTGTCCGAATACTGGACTTGGTTTTCTTGTTTGAGCAAGAATAAGCTGATACCATCAGTCAACTAAATCTCGTATAAGATTTTTTATTAACACTTTTGTCTTCTCTCCCCCTTTCGTAGTGAACAATTGAAGAATTCTGAAACTTGAATTGGATTCTTGGTTTGATAACATTATCAAGATTTTATTAAATTATGTTGTATACGGAAATCTTGGCAGCGTCAAAATATATCTCCTTAACAAACGCTGCGAGGCTGCGAAAAAAGAGCCCGCCGGTCAGCAGTTTGTTTTTGGAAGTTTAAACTTCTGGTTTTTTGTTCTCCTCCGAAACATCGACGAAATATATGCGCTTTAAACGAGGTCTTATGAAGAAGTTTATTACAGTGTGGTACAAGAGTTGATAAAAATTTTTGCAAGATGTCCAAAAATCTCAGAAGTAAAAACTGAAGGAGGAAATGTAAGGACCTGAAATCACGGAATATTAAAAGTTGAATTCCAAAAGCGAGTCACTAAAATATAACTAGAAAATTTTTAGAATTATTATTGAAGAGGTTCAAGAATAGAATTAAATTATGAACTAGTTGATCAACTTATAACAAAACATAGCAAAATTGGGGGAGGTCACTAAAGCTTCATTTCCTTTATTCTGACTTGTTTCTTGCACAAAAACCTTCTGCTGAATTGAAACGTTAACTTCTGTTCAAACCAATAATAAAGTTTAGGGCTCTGATGCATTTTAGACGCTTTGCAGTATTCATTCTTCATCGCCATCTGTTATTCCTCTGCAAACGCAAATTTGGAATGGAGTTATTTCGTGAGTTGCTTAAGATAAGCAGCTCAGTCGAACTAATAGGAATAATTTTCAAACAAATTTAGAATAAAGTTGCTTCTTATGTATTTCGGGTTACTCTTAAGAATGGAATTCTCTGCAATTCGAACAATATCGCAACAGAAGCAACAAGAAAGGATTATGAAATATAATTACAAATTATGATAAAAAGTATTATTAAATTACACGAATTGTTAAAAATAATGGAATAGCCGATACTCAGTTGCCGCCGATCTCCTGCTTACTCTAGAACCCTGCTTCCCCCATTGTTTTATTTACTTTTTGATATTTATTTCACAAGGGTATTTTTTTTTCCCGATTGTTTTGCATATATGCCATCGAAATGAATTTGGCCAAGTCATATTTTAATACTGGCAGCAGACAATCCAAGGCGTGTGGGTGGTGGTGGTGGGGGGGGGGAAAGCTATTTTATAAGTCCTACAATATATGACCTATTTGAACTCTTCGTTAAAATAACTAGCTTCTTTTATTAAAGACAAAGTATTTTACTCTCCTTTGTATAAAGGAAAAGGAATTAACAATTTGTAATAATGAAAGAAATTTTTAATTGTAGCAGCCACAGATGTAATTAAAAATTTGCGGGTGTTAATTTGCAATCTGCATTAAAAGGCCTGCCTGTCGTAATTTTGGTAAATTAATGTATTTAGAACAGTCATTTCATCACATTAGTGGCTACATTTAGTAAATTAATGCATTTCAGGATCGTTTTTATGACCGGCATAACAGCTCTTAATTTTATTTTCTTCAACACCAGAAAGCGCAAAAGAACGTTGATACTTTTCGCCGTTCTAATTTTGAATTGTCTCCACTAGTGATTGTTGTTAATTGCCATGTTTACCGAGACAATGTTTTTTCCGGCTCCACATATGTTAGTTTGAAATCCAGCGAAATGTTAGTAGTTGTTTTTTCCGTGTTTTTTTTTTTTTTTTTTTGTGTGTGTGTGTGTGTGTGTGTGTGTGTGTGTGTGTGTGTGTGTGTGTGTGTGTGTGTGTGTGTGTGTGTGTGTACCCTTAATTAGCAAAATGAATAACTGACTACATATAAGCCACTTTAGACCTTTTTTGTTTTATCACTCACATATTTCTATACATTTACGAGGATGGTCTGAAAAGTTCTCGGCCTCGACCATAGATGGCAAAACTATCGCAAGATTTTTTTTTTATGTTTGTACATCTGTCATAAGCATCCATGTGGAATTGCAAGTCATTCTGTGCTGTGCTGTCTGAAGAAAAAGTGTCTGTATCCCTTGAAATGGATAAAATTGAGTATCGTGCAGTTATAAAATTTTTTGTAAAAGAAGGTTCAACGCCAAAAGAAATTCATTTGAAGTTCATAAACGTTTATTGGTACTCTTCTTCTTCGTTTTCGACAATTAAGAAATGGGCTGCCGAGTTTAAACGTGGCCGTACCAGCCTTGAAGATGATCCAAGTGAAGGACGGCCAAAAAGATAAGCGTAACAACATCAGAAATCATTGATCAAGTGCACCATAAGGTACTGGATGACCGGCGAGTCAATGTGCGTGAAATTACTGAGACTATAGGCATTTCAAAAGAACGTGCAGGATATATTTTGCATGAAGAATTGCAAATGAAAAAGCTTTGAGCAAGATGGGTGCCGCGCTTGCTCACAGCAGTTCAACAACGCACTCGCATGAAAATCTCTGAACAGCACTTGGAGCGTTTTCACAAGAATAAAACTGATTTTGTGCGTCGATGTATTACTATGGATGAAACTTGGATTCACAATAACACACCAGAATCCAAACAGCAGTCGAAACAGTATACTGAAGCTGGTTGTTAAGCGCCAAAGAAGACAAAGACGGTTCCATCAGCAGGAAAGGTCATGGCATCGGTGTTTTGGGATGCTAAAGGCATTTTGTTTATTAATTATCTTGAAAAGGGTAAAATAATAACCGGAGAATATTATTCAGATATCTTTTAACCAGGTTTTAACCCGGTTTGCAGGAGAAAAAAAAATCATCTTTCATCAGGACAATGTACCTGCTCACAAAGGTGTTTTGGCAATGGGAAAATTAAGGGATCTGCACTATGAATTGTTGGAACATCCACCCTATTCACCAGATTTGGCTCCCTCTGACTTCTATCTCGTCCCAAAACTAAAACTCTTCCTCGCTGGTCAGCGTTTTTCTTCGAATCGAGAGGTGATTGCAGCTGTAGAGGGATGTTTTTCAGATCTTATTGAGAATCACTAAAGGGACGGGATAATGGCGCTGGAGCATCGCTGGAATAAATGAATTAGTCTTAAGGGAGATTATGTTGAAAAATAAAAATAATTTTGAAATTATGAATTCGTTTTTTCATTGTTAGGCCGAGAACTTTTCAGACCACTCTCTTACTGTCTTACTTTCATTTCTTAGTATGATCGGAAGGAAGATGTGACAATTTTCCTTTTTGTTGGAAAGAGTTGTATTCTAATCCGATCCAGAAAGCTGAAGGTGAGTCAACCGATCTCATACGGAGATAGCAGCGTTCAGAAAACAGTTTTTTTTTTCGCCCTCGAAATAGCCAATCTGATAATAATATACTATTCTCTTAGCTGTTCCGACCATAATTTCAAACAAACGCTGCCTTATTTTGGCATAACAAACTCGTTACTTCTTTATGTATGAAATTTGTTTCGTTTCGCCATACAGATTGTGACAATTCTGTTACTCCAGTTTTTGATTTAGTAGCTCTATGAAAAGATGCACAAAAGGTTCTGAATTACGTCACAAGTATACTAACTGAGAAAAAAAACGAAAAAAGAAATTTAATTCTCATTTTCCGTTAAGGATTGGTTTAGGAAATAAAGGTAAGCCTTTGCACAACCTGTTTTATATTGGCAGGAGGAGAAAGTATTGATTCTTAACATTTCAGAGAACTCATAGGTGGAAACAGATACTACAGTTGTCATAGTAACACTAATTTAAATAATGAGAAACAGCAGCAATTTTGCCACAAACAAGTAACGCAATGCATCAGCAGTTGTCGTAATTGCGTCCGCTCAGCACTGCAGTATATGATCTATGCAGGGTGGGATCTCTTAACTAAAACGACTTGATTCAGATCTCGTGGTTCATAAGAAGTTTTATAGACCTTTCACGCAAGGCCAAATTAGTCAATCTTAGTCAGTGACAGCAGATTTTTTTTTCTCTTTGTAATATCATCATTTCTTTTGCAAAACTGGTAACCCAGCCCAACACACACACACACGCGCGCAACTGACACTACACCGATGACAGAATTGTGAAATTATGACGTATCACTGCAATAACAAATGGCGCAATTGTGTTGTCATCCTGTGTTTAATTTCCATACTGCTAAGCAGTGACAATGTCACTAATTGATATATTTAGTTGTTATTTCTTTTCTACTACCCTTGGTATCGACGCGCCCTTTTCTTCTCCATGTCAACTGTTTGTGGTGGAGGGAACGATTTCCTTCTCATATTCTTAGGCATGCTTCTCGTGAGTCTCTTTTACCGCCCTGTTTTGCGGATCACCATCACTGGGATCAAATACCCAGGCAGTGCACACAGTAACATTACAGAAAGAGTTGAGCACGACACCAATAATCTCTCTCTCTCTCTCTCTTAAATACGACAGGTAATTTTATCCTCTATGCTTCTCCAAATGGTCACAGCTTGACTTAACAATTTGTACATCATTCTTCTTCCCACTGTATAAATGGGAGTTAGGCAATCATTTTACCGTAATAGCCACCTCTTACAACATGGGCAGCTGTGTATTATTCCATCATGGATATCACAATGAAAAGCGATCAAGCTAACCGGAATATATTTCTCAACCGCGGAAGAATTTGATTTTTCAACTGTTGTATCCTCTCTTATTAATGAACTAGTGAATCGTATTATAGAAGCCGCGAGAACTGCAATGCCCAACGAGGTTCCAACTCCCCCCAAATCATAGTGGAATTCAGAATGTACAAAAAAGCTTGAGGTTTCCGCAGATACCCTACTACACGAAACAAACGTACTCGTGCTGGATCGTAATACATGTCGTAACACTGGCTTCCAAAAATATCATTGTGCATTAGATCGTTTAATCCGATCCAATGACGTGAAGTGAAGCACCCTTTGGAAATGACTGCTGTAAAACGTGAGAGCACTTGTTATCGGTTTTCTTTGACATGGGAAAAAAACTTTCGACAGATCTTGAAGGTTCGCCGTATACTGTATTGAAATACCTGTGCAACTTTGGTCTTATAGGGAACCTCCCTCCTTCTTTTCATTAAAGACTTTCTCTCTCTCTCCAACCGAGTCTTTCAATTCCGAGTAGGATTAAACCCTTCGTATCTTTTCTTCAAGGAGAGGGAGTCCACAAATTAAGAGTAAGGCTGTAAGAGTAGTGCTGTGAGAGCGAATGACGTGATACCTAATATGTGGGACTTGCAGGTGGAGGAAGCAGCACTCTCTGCGTGAATTACTTTACCATCTTTCGTCATTCCTGGAAGAGACAGACAGTTGCAGCAAGCCATTAACCATCTTCGAAACAAGGGACGTAAATGGATTCATATTTTGCCACAATAAAACGGCTCGCATGCATTTTTGCTAAACGGTATTCATCCTGACCACCCAGAACTGAGACTAGGATTAGCGATAATCCCCGTTGCAACAGAAATCCACTTCTTGGAAAGTATATTGGACAAAAACACCGAGCATGATCACCTCAAGTAAGTCAGTTGTAAGATAAATGTCGAAGAATGATAACATCATTCGCACTTGTGCTTCCACTTCTTGGGCTGCAAAGATATTAATTGGTCCTTTTGTATCGAGCATTTATCTGCTCAAGACACCATTATGCTTCTGCAAGATACAATACACTTCGATTTATCTGATCAGGTTATTAGAATTGTAATTAAAGCCTTTCTAAAGTACGTCGAAGCATATGAACCACCTTCGACATCTGCTGTTGTGCTTTGTTATGTGCAACCAGAATAAGAACCATCATACACGTTTTAATTGACTGTCCTTATTTCTTCCAAGAACGCGGTCATTCTATTGGCAATTTTAATCTCCAGGAGCTCCACGCTGTGATGACGGATTTTATGTGATTGTTCCGATATACAATGTGTTTTACATTTCTATAAAAGAGTAACTTTATACATAGACTTACACTTACTCTTGACAAAATTGTCTAAAGGTAATTTTCTCTGTTGACTTTATATTTTTCTTGTATATACTTACTTGGGTTCGATTCTGGCCTAGAAGGCAAAGGAGCTTAATAATAAGTTTTTCCCCCTTCAGCTAAAGGTAGGTTTAGCCGATTTCTCAAATGGAAGCTTTTCCTACCCGAAACTCGGATTTTTAACTCCTCGGAACGCAACCCGTGCAGAATAATACACGCAATGAACAACCGTAATGCATTAGTGTTATGTTTTTATAAGCTATTATAAAGTTTTTTTTTTTTTTTTTTTTTTTTTTTTAGCATGGTATATTCTTATTATTCATTTATAGCCACGCGACACAAATATAGTACTTTTACACTTAAAATTTTAATTTTTTCCTATTTACGACTTCTTGAAAGAAAAAAAAAAGAAAAAAACAAATGGGGAAAGCATCGCTGCTGTAAGCGATCATTTTGTCGGTTCGGAAGTCTAAAATTACTTATGCAGATAGTAATCTTACACTCTCTCTTCATCAGTAATAGATTTCTCCAAGTTTCCCACCCCCATCTAAATAGGAAGTACGAAATTTATAACCATTCTTAGACATAGGTACATAATGTTGTCCATCATTTCGTATACGAATATAGTTCTACCGTAGTTCGGTAGAACTATATTCGTATAGCCCCAAAACACGAATAGGAAGTTTACGTCTCTCTCTCTCTCTCTCTCTCTCTCTCTCTCTCTCTCTCTCTTTCTTTGTCGGCCTTGAAGTGGGCGAGTGTTTTGTGGTGGTTATCTGACGGAAATGGTGCTAGTTTTCGGAAACGTTTAACCATTAACTTATACTTCTCGTGCGGTTATAATTGCTATAAATGTTTGTCGAGGTCTCGCCACGTCATAAGAAATTCAAATTAAGATAGATGCGTGTATTTGACTTCATAATTTTAGCTTCCTTGTAATACTTGTGCCTCACTCATAATTCATCCATCGAAGTGGAATATCCTGTTTTCCCAGTACGACATCAATCTTTCATCTTCTTAATAGTGTGTGAAAGTTATATCCAGGTTACGAGATTAGTAATTACTGAGTTCAGCACGGAACAGCACTTACCTACACTTACAATGGGATCGGTAGCCATGTCCAATAACAAACCATCGATTGTTGCATCCTTCTCACCGTAAAGTTCGTTTTGGGTGATGCTTAAGTGGAATTTTTCCCAGTTGGTGAGATTGTCTCTAAAAAGGAGAAGATATCGTTAGGGAAAAAAATTAAGATGCTACTTAATTAAAACCAGCCAAACATTATGGTTTAACTGCATACTAAAATGTGTTTGAAGTTTCTCTTTTTTAGACATAAAAATGAAAAGAAACATCCACAGAAATAAATACCTTCAGTGTTATATTTCGTTTACATGCAGTGATATTCAGAGAAGAAACAATCTCATATACTATATATAAACAATGGATATACTAAAACTTACTACACTTAAAAGATTTTTCCTCTCATCACTTATAACTTTAGTGATGCGACGTACTTCGCTTGTTGAAATGAAGAACAGAAGCACTGTGGATATAAAACCCCTGTTCTCCTCGTTCATGTATCAGTAGTCAGAACGACACAATTCATTCGAAACAGCCCTTTGACTTTAACGACCAGCTATAGGAGGACGGGAGGAACATTTTTGAACTTTAAAAAAAGTGTTAGGCAGTCTTATGCCGAAGTGTAATGATGGGAGTACTTCCCTTCCGGAAATTTCAGTGTTTACTCTGCAAAACAGACCAACCCCCTTCCCCAAAAGGTAGTTGACAGACATAATGCATATGATTCATGAATTATTTTTATTTTACTTATTTAATATGAATCTAATCTACAAAAAAAGTTGTAAACTTATTGTATATACTGTATGAGTATCGTGGGAGAGCTAAGGTTTAGAAATTTTGGAAATCTTGCTTATAAAACAACTACACGGCCCGATGAAATTCATCTATCACCCCACAAACATCAATGTTCCACGATGGGAGATTCGAACCTACAGCGCGCGCACGTGTGGACTGGATATTCTATACATATCCATTCTACGGCTTCCCCATTCAATTAAAAGAACTCAACGTGCTCCTTAGTTGAAAAGATTCAATTGGAATCTCGTCAAAAGATGACGTATAGGGAATTTATTTATTGTTGCTTTTTAATAACTATCAGTGCAATTAGGACTAATTTCTTTTCATATCGTAATTATACAGATATCCACGTATGGGATGTTACCCCTAATATATTTATATATTATAATATAAATTGAGCTAATGTAAATGTACGAGAGGTTGTAAACCTGTGATGGATTAGAATTAGTGTCGTGGATGGGCTAAGGGAGTGCATAATACTGAAACCCTGCTCTAAAAATAAAAGATGTAATTTTTTTTCCTTTTTTCACCCCAAATCACTTCAGGTTGCCAATAAGTGGACTAGTTCAAGCCACACTTGAACTAATCCGTGATAAAATTCGTTGCCTATTCCCTCTCAGAGCCTTTCTAGCTCAGTCAGATAGCAACTATGCCTTTTGGTTTGAAAGATTGGGTTCGAATCCCGTCTTGTTTCATATAAAGGTGAAAGAGTTCACCTTTATATGAAATTGGAGTTTTTCATTTCACAAATTAGGCAAACCGGCCAGACGAACAATTAACAGACTGTTCCCATAGCCTTAGTTGTGTCGCTGTAATTCGAGCGGTATGAAATCAAACCAAATAAAATTACGGATGAGGAATTTATTCTTCCTGTAACATGAAGAATAAATCTTGTTGACTTCCTATAACAGAATTGTTAACTTCTAAATTTTTTTGTTTTCGAACTGAATCTGGAAATCTTGTCGCTCAAGTTTTATCTTGTCCAATGGTGTCCATCGAAGTCATTTTCAAGGTTCAACCTCTTTGGGGAAATTTTTTTTTGCATTCCACACCAATTTTTGAGCTTCTAGCGAAGAGTAGTCTTCGGCCACCACCTGAAAAAATGACACAATTTATTTCTTAGGAAGTGTTAAAATGTGATGTCACAACATTCCCTTTTTTGGCATGGATGTTAATAATGGCAATGATGCCTCTCGACAAGGCAATGGGGAGGCGTGCTGCTAGCACCAGAAATGAAACCAACGATTCTTATCGCTATTTATACATCTTGCTGAAATCACAAAATTTCAGATATAACTTAAAGGGTGAAACGTATTGCCTATTTTTAGTATAGTATAGTTTTCATTAAACCAATAAACTAAACTAATTGATCAGTAAATTAAACCAACTTGTAATCCATCCGTACTTGGGCGCAATCAACAAAAGATTTGAGAATGAACCCCCATGAGAAGCACGTCATCCGGTTGCTCTTTGTATCTTTTGCTGAAAGTAAAACTGCTTCATCACTCCACAGTCCTAATTTCATCTCTAATAATGAGAGAAACATTTCAGCTGCAGCAGTGCAAGCATGATTATGAAATACACAAGGATGGTCAATTCCGCATGCTTTCCGATATGAGATATCATCCGAGATCACTCAGTACTCCATGCGTGGTAGTTCTTTAGTAAAAAGGCATTCAAATTTCAGCCGGACAGAAATTTGAATGCCTAGGAATATGAAATTCTAGGAATATGTGAGCACTGGGTTTAAAGATAACTCGATAGTGTTCTGACAAGATAAAGGCAGTAATAACTGTGTTCATTGGCTGCTTGAAAAGATGTTCTGCGTGGAGAATGGTAGGATATATCTGCTGAATCATGCTATCAGAAAGTCCGGACATGTGTATGTACATAGTCAAATTTGACCATATTTTGTATCATGGATCCAAATGCTACATTAAAATAATATTTTGTAAAAAAAAAAAAAAAAAAAAAAAATCAGCTAACGCCTTTTTATTCCCGTTTACGGGAGTAGGCGAGGCCATTTAGCCCTATCTAACTTTTGGAGACTGAGTGGGCAGTTCAATCTCCACTGGTACCAATCAGAGATAGATGGCCCAAGGTTATCACTAATTAAGCGGTACACAGTGAAGAGAGACGGCTCAAATGTGCCGCCATCTTGTGGTCCCTAACCCTAACACAATATATTTAATGTCTGAAATAATGTGGGTTTTACGGTCGATTTTCTTGAATTTACAGGACGAAAAACCCGAGTTTCCGAGAGGAAAAACTCGCTTGCCCATGCCAGAGATCGACTAACTCTGGAACCGGTCGAAAAAAGGCTTAGAAAAATTTCCTCTAGTCGCCGACTAGACTCGAAACCAAGTCTTCCTTCGTGCGGCCAAGCGCCGTGGTGTGCAAACGCCACATCCACTGAGCTACACAGGCTCTAATAATATTTTGTGCATATTTATTTCATTCTTCGGTTTCTTTTTGCTCTAATACTTTTGAAAACAGCACGTACATGCAGTGCAGCTATAACACAGATCAAACGTTAGTACCCAAATTTTGCCTCAGTGTAGATATATATATATATAATGTTTTATACTTTTTTTTAAGAAAATGTTAGCACATATTTCATCTGATTATTTGACATTAATGGTTAAAATTAGTTCATATGACAACATAAATGGATATTCATCCCGCACGTATCTTGTACTCAGGTTTATGACTAGACTTTAATACTCCTCTTAACCTAAAACAAATTGCTCTGCTTATATATAAATATTTTAATCGTGACTTGTCACGATTTCCAGGTTGATTCATGGTTTTCATTTTTGGCATCACGTAAATCATTTTTTTTTTCTTTTCCAAGTATGTATTTCACAAATTACATACAAATACTCGAGAGCTCTTATGGAGTAGTTTGAATTATCGATATAATCAAATGGTATTCTTTCTTTAGTTAATAGTTTAATTTAATAGAACTATTAGAATAACGAATATTTATTAGCTGGATACTATGGAAATAAAAGATGATTTAAGATGGTTTTGTGCTTTGGACACAAAGTCGGTTATTTGATTTAGATACAGGAGGAACTAATCGAGTTTAATTTTTGTGTATAATCATTTTAATGAAAAATCTCTGTACTGTCGGATTAAAATATTCAAATTAATTAAATACAGTCTATGTATTTTATTCTCAGGCTAATAAAACACTGATTCACCAAGAAAAATGCTGCAGTGTCAAATAAAATGTTCAACAAGAAATTAGTTGAAAGCGTTGTACAAGATATGCAGTTCACATATGAGCTGTGGTAGTTTGTCACAATCCAGTTCCAAATCAACGGGAATTCTACGGTTTCTTCTGTTATGCCACATGACCTTAACTTCTCCTGCACCGTCCTAGACACTAGAGACGAAACTGTTTTTGCTGCTTCACTGCATGTATGCTGGAAAGAATCAGATGGTTCCAGAATATAAGAAAATAAAACTTTATATTCATATCTGAGACTAGCTAATTAAGATTCTAAGAAACGTCTTGAAACATGTTCCTCACATGCTCGATAGAGTTTGAACTCCGTTCTTTTGGACGTGGTACTTTTCCAAGTGAATCATGAAGGTTTTATAGAAAGGATCAACTCAAAGGATTAGGTTCGTTGCATTACAGCTGAAGCAACTATGAAGCCAGCGTATTATTATTATTATTATTATTATTATTATTAAGAGAGACCTCCAGGGACTCATCGGGGGAGGTCACATACTACACACACCAGCTATCATACTTATTCTTGAATTCATTCACACTGCTTGCACTCACAACATTATGCCTGTTAACTGAGTGTGTTCTACAACTGGTTTGGACTTTTGCGGTGCGACAAACCCAGGTTTCCGGGAGGCAAATCTTGCAGCTTACGAGACCCGTTACTTCACTTAATCTTCACAATATGTAATATGCCACACCAGAGGATGTGATTTATTACATACTGTAATTGTCAAGTCGAAAAGGTGCCATAGATATGGATGTAGCTGTTAGCTCATTAGCCCGAAGTGATGATCTTTGGATACAAAGTCGGTTATTTAATGATTATTTAATTTTGACACTCAAGTTTAATTTATGCAGTCGAATGAAACAAATGCTAGCAATTTCGTTTTTTTTTAATTAATTTTTTTTTTACCTCCGTCAGCTGGACATCGCTTTGCTGCTAAGTCAAATCTATGCCACTGCAAGGAGTGTACGAAAGCATCATGAAGTTGCATTTATCCACACCATGGATAAATGCAACTCACTCTTATAAGAATTATTAACGCCAATGCTCTCTCTCTCTCTCTTAAGCTGTGCGGTGCGTGGCCGCAGCTGCTAACGGATTAGTCATGTGTTTTCTATGCATATTACCAAAAATCTTTTAAAGTGCCGTGCGGTCATCAGGGCGTGTGAAAATTGTCCACGCAGAGCATTAGTAGGTCAAGTTCTAAATAAATAAATACAATAAAAGTAGACGGAATAAAGTTGACCAGAGCCAAAATTCGACGTTTTATTTCCGGTTCGCATGCTACTTTTATTCGACATTGACAATTTAGCAGGTGATCAGGTCGGACCCTGCCAAACTTGAAATGAGGAGGCTAATAAATCAATAATAATTAACAACAACAACAAAAAAAAAAAGATCCATGAAGTGGAATTTTTCTTCCCCTCAAGTAAAAAGTCGTATGGTTCAACTGATAGTTCTTTCTTATGTCGCAAGGTCCTATAACATATTCATCTTAAATGGGGAAAAAACGTAAGGAAGGACGTAGTTGCTCGATTTGTCTGGTTTAATCAATTGTTTAAGTTGTTCATGCTTCCATGAGAATTTCAGAATACTCAAACAAAAATGAAGGGGAAAAGTTTGTGTATGGTGGGGGGAGTTGCATTCTACGCTGACAGGTCACATTGTTTAACCATTTTCGGCTAAATTAGAAATACGGATGTTTCTACAATTGCTTAAAGTTCTCTGAAATATTCAGCCCAACATAACGAAAATATATTGGGACCTACAGGGATCTCCACCTCCCTGCAGATATTTCTACAGCATTCTATTAAATTCTAATTTATTTGTGTAAAGCTTCTCGATAATTTCCGCACAACTGGACCTAAATTAAGGCTGTAAAGGGATAAGAAGTGATATGTGGCAAACACCGTTACAAATAATTTCGACAACTTCATCTAGAAAAAATATTACATCTCATTTTTTTTTTTAAATGGGAAAAAACTGCACTTGTAAACGTAACTTCGTACTATGGAAACAGAACATTGCATTTTAGAAACGGTTCGAAGGCTGTATTACTGTTTTAATCGTTGAGAGTGCAAATTCTCCTGTAAAACTGGATCACTATCGCTAATTATTAAAAATGCCACTGAAGAGTAGTTATTTCCAAATGTGGAGTAGTTATTTCCAAACTGTTCCAGCCTTTTAGCTTGCATCACTTTTCATGATTTTTTGATGAAATTTTCTATAACGTTGCATTGAAAATTCTTTTGACCTGAAATCTGACCTAGTGCAAATGCAGAATTATCGTAAATTCTGCGAAAATGCCACAATTCTCTCCCATACTTCATGGCATACTTCAAGTGAAGTATGCCATTTGTCCAGCAACCAGATCGTGTAATAGCATTCCTACTACTGATAATCAGATGGATGTCGCACACGATGACAATGCAAATGAAATTACGTGTTTAAAGATGTGTTGCGGAGAGTGTCAAGGAAAGTTTAATCACAACACTATCGCATTACTGCGTTGCTGGAGAGGATCCATGGCAAGGAGTCGTCCCTAGTTTCAGGGCGAAGTACAACGACTGCTTCATAGAGTAATCGATCTGGTGCTAAGTGAGAAAAGACCACATTCTTCTAATAAATGTGCAACGTTGATGGATTAACTGTCTTTAATAAATCTCACGTACTTCTCGTTTATTTCTTTTAAGGGTGGAGACCGTCTCAGATGTCTACGTTTCACTCCACCTTCCTTTCTGAAAAGCATGCATACAATCTTTCTGCGCTAAATTAATATTTTTAAACACTACATTATGGTGCCCCTCCCCATTCGTGATAGAAAATATAGTCTTCAGAAATTGAGATGAGTTTGTTTGTGCAGAAAAGGCGTAAATCCATTGGTTTAATATTAATGTTGAGCATAATTTGGAGACTGCGTTGTTTTTCTGCTGAAGTTACGAGTGATTTCTAGATTTGATATAAAAATGCTTCTACCATCTCGGATTAATCTCACACTATTCCTTTGAGGTACCAGAATTAGTAAACCGCTGATTGAAATGCTCCTTCAGTTTAAGGATTTAAGCTACGATAAATATTGCGGTTGGGTTTACCGCTGTTCATTCGTTAAAATAAATGCTGCATTTCTCCAAAGCACAAATTGAGTTACAAAATGAAAGTATTTATATATATATATATATATTTTCTTTTCACATCTTGCTGCAGAGTGTTGAAAACGAAGCAGTAACTGCCTCAGTAGCTACTGCTGAGGTCTAAAGTTATGTATGAACTCAGCTCATCTTTCAGCACTATACTGGATCTGAGACTTGGGATCTGTGTTGAAGGAAAGCACTTCAAAATGCACTTTATTTATCAGCTCTTCATCAAAATTGAGGATGTCTTACCCAGTGGAGTTTGAATCGGCGAGTATTTATATAATGCGATTTTTCTTGTGTACTGGACTTTCTAATCTGTACTTCCAAACTGTACAAACAAACGAATTTGATATAGGTTCTGAAACCTCCCAGTATGGGACTGATATTAAATAATAATAAATAAAAGAAAAACTTTCTTTGCATCTGTTCCAAAACGCACAGCTAACATACGTCTGTTACCTAGATTAAAAATGAAACTAGTGACAACATGGCTACCATTAGAATAGCAATTGACGAGTATTTACAATGCTACAATAATGTATTACATGAGAACACTAATATAAATAAATATACTTGCAACATTCTTCTAATTCCCTAAGGAGATCAATATTATGGTATACAAGCTGAGCATTTAAATATCTCTGAGTCTTTTGTTTCACCACTGCTTAACCACATAACAGTTGCACTAATACTAAGTGCATATCGTTCCATTAATAATACAATCATCACCATCAAATTCCTGATATGCACCCTCAAGCCCCCCCCCCTTTTTTTTTTTTTTACTAGAGTGACTGTAGTAATTTATTTGGCAGCTTGCTAAGTATTTCGACCAATACTTTCATCGGAAAGTTTACACTCTAATTTTCAATTATACGGGAAACCCTACAGATCAGTTGGTAAAGACGATGCTGTTCGCGTGGAAGGATCCTGGTTTTAAATCCCCTCTACGAGCAGAATACCCGTTTCAACGGTTTTCAAAACAAAATCATCCAGCAAACCAGCAGAATCATGTAGCAAATGGTTCCTCGTGTTGTAGAGGGACCACACCAATGGATATTTTACTGTGAATTTTCTGTTTTGTTTTGGAATTGGAATTTTCAGAAGCAAATTGTGATTTACATACAAAAAAAAGGACTCTATAAAAGAAATCTGTAAATGTCCTCATACCCATAATTCACAAGC
The DNA here is from genome assembly GCF_054136105.1 of Typopeltis vanoorti. Taxonomy (NCBI): domain Eukaryota; kingdom Metazoa; phylum Arthropoda; class Arachnida; order Uropygi; family Thelyphonidae; genus Typopeltis; species Typopeltis vanoorti. The sequence goes on along the minus strand of NC_143562.1, from coordinate 112,445,079 downwards.
TTTTGTTACTTAATATTTTTTCTTTTACTCTTTTGTGTAATCGTGTGTGTTAAAATAGCTTTAAATGGGTTATCCTACAAATTATAATGCACGGATGTACGATACCATCGATTTTAAAATGGTTCAAATCGGGTTTTGTACGCTGTTTCCTCATCACAAAGACCCGGAGAAGATTTAAGGGAAAAAAACGAACGAATAAATAAGTACAATTTTCGCCGGTTCTGAACGATGTAATCTTTATCATTTATGGCATTCTATTTTAGCAATTTATTCATGCACATATTTTGAAGAAAGAACACGAAGAGGTTTGTACACGACAAATGTAGCTGCTTACGTCAAGCAGATTAGCAAATATTTTGAGAATTCTTAACTTGATAGTTTTTTTTTTTTTAATTGGAATAAGTGTCATATTCAGGTGTACTCTGCGAGTAAAATTTTCTTTTTGATTTGTTGTATCCCGTCCCATGACGAGTATCGAAAGCATAATTTGTGTCGTTCCCACATTGAATATTATTATTATTATTATTATTATTATTATTATACGGGTATCTCCATGGAGTCAGAAGACTCATCGCAGGAGACCCAAACTATCAAAACAATATCTATCAACCTCTTCTTGAACTCATTGACTGATGGAGCACTCACAACTGAGTCAGGAAACGCAATTCATTCATTCACCACTCTCCAAGAGAAAAATCTAGTCCTCATACCCTTGTTAATCACACTCTTACTTAATTTCCAGGGATGACCTCTTGTTCTTCCACCACTATCCTACTGCTGAAACATTTCCACTGCATCAATCTTATAAAAACCTTAAATGTTTATATATAGTTAAATGTAAACCTTATAGTAACTTAAATGTTTAATCATATCCCCCCCCTCTTCTCTCCCTATCAGCTGATCTCTGTAATCCACAAACTCAATCTATCAATGTAGGGAGCATTTTTTACAGCACTCACCAACTTAATCACTGTCCTCTGAATTCTCTCCACAACTTCCTCATCTCCGAGGAATCCAGGCGACCAGACCTGAGCACAGTAATCCAGATGTGAATGTATCAACGCCTTATAAAGAGGAATAATAACTTCTTTATCTGTGGATGTTAGTGTGTTCTTCAATAATCAAGTAACCTTGCAAGCTATCTTGAACACCTTAGCAATATGCTCTCTGAACTTCAGTTCTCTATCCACTAACATCCCCAAGTCCCCTATCCTCATCAATCTCTTGGAGTACGAAATATCCACAGCTTGTAATCTTTTAATCCCAAAATGCATAACTTTTCCTCATTGAACTGACACCCATACTGCCACCTTATTTAAATCATCCTGTAAGCTCTCTACACGAGCGTAATTAATTATTGCAACTTTGCATCATCAGCAAACAACTGAATTTCTCCCTTCAAGTCATTTCCAGTATCATTTATGTACAAATTACACAATAAAGGTCCAATCAGAGCCTTGGGTACACCACTGGTCACCTGCTTCTTCCTGGATTCTGCTCCTCCATACACTACTTTTTTGGATCTGTTCATCAGCCATCATTTTATCCACATTCATCCCTATTTGTTCTAATTCGCGTAACAGTATTCCATGGGGTATCTTGTCAAAAAATCGCAGAAGAATTTCATCATCAGCGTGAGATCGCACACTGGTTATTATAAGTCAGAAGAAGCTAGAGAAAAGTTTCGCGTTTGGTTTCCACAGCAAGGTTTTCTAATCTCTTAGCTCCACTATGTGCGCTGATGTGCGATTGGTGTGTAGAATTCACATAAAATAATAATAAAAAAAGCTAAGGTATACGATTCAATCATATTACGTTCTGAATTGCACAATATTCGAACTGTAAATATTTTTTTAGAAAGTTTTTTTTTTTAATTAAATGCTTCGATAATATCACTTTATTCATTATGAAAAGGCTGCATCTTCATTGTTGACTGATTAAGCGTCCTACATCCCTCACTTATGTTTTTTTTTTTTTTTGTGAATCTTACTCACTAAAGGATGTAAACTTAACTTACATTAGTAAATTACGATAGCTTTACAACCTTTCTCGGTAGACTAGGGTTAGATCAGTGTTTCTCAACGTTTTTTGGACCATGTCCCACCTCAATGCCTCAAAGAGTTTGATGCCTCACCTCAACGATTTTGATGTCCTCCCTTGCCGACAATGGTGAGTGTTTTTAGTATATCAGTGATGCGGTGACGAATGCAACATCATTTTCTAATTTCCCCCTAAATATTCAAATTGCCCCCCTGTGGGGCGTAGGCCCCACGTTGAGAAACACTGGGTTAGATCAACTGGAAACGCTACTCTAGAGACCCAACCGGAACTTTTTCACGACACTTCATAGTTCAGCTGAAGAGTTTGGACTTCTGTACATTTTGGTTCTCTTTACTGTTTGCACTTTTTGGGACTCCCTCTCACTAAATGTTAATCTACTCTGAATTAGTACCGTGATTAGGCTAAGGATTTTTTTTATTAATTATATTGTAAATTTATTTTTACATTCAAACGTTAATTGGTTTTTAAACCAGCGAAGAGCATTTTCTCTTCCTGTAGCCTGCAACTTATTATATCAAGGATTAGCGTTTTAAAAACTTTCTGGATTCAAAAAAAATTCTCAAATCACTTCATGTGGATCCTGTGACAAACAAATAAAGTTGATAAAATTGAACTATGAATGCGCTCTGTTTGAACACAGAATAGCTGCTGGAAAAGTTTATCAACTTTTTTTAAATATAATTTTTTACAAAATTAACAAAAAAGTTACAAAATTTTCGAAAAGAAAAAAGCGGAGGAGGAGATGCCTTTATATTTTGGGATAATGTTTGTGCATCTGTTTTTATGAACTGGCAATTATCATACTTTCTTAATTTGTTTGAAACGTGCCATTCTCAGCGATGCATTAAAATTTTAATCAGGGATTATTAGCTGAGAAGTAATTATTAAATTGATCTTGTAGAACTGTTTTAGATATACGTGATTTCTGTTATCGCTACCAAGTCTCTGGAGTGTTGGTTCTCGGATATTTTTTACCAAATATATCATTTACAAATTGCCATATTTTAAATTCATTGCATAATAATCCTTTTTTCCCTTCTTTCAGTTTAGAATTTACCTGATTCATTCATAAATGGTGGAACTGTACTCGTGTATTTATTGTGATAATGTTTTTTTATGGCTTGTATACATCTTGTCTTTCAGTTCCAGGCAGTGTACTATTTCTTAAGAGTACTCACGTCTCGTTGGTTTCATGCTTTTCACTTTGCAAGTACAGCCAAATTTTCTTTTGCAATAGTTAATATTTAATGCATTTGCAGTAAGCATGACAAAAATATTGGTTTAAAATTTTATCTGTTCCAAGAATATGCTGCTTATTTTATGTTTTAATACTCTGTAGTTTAAGTTATTGGATGTGTCAAATTAGCATCTTTGGGTTCTGAATGCAAATAGATTTTGACAGCTATCCGAAAGCGATTTGTTTGTTTTAACACTACTGCTTAGATTTATTTGTGCTTTGCGTCTCAAAGATTGCATGATCCACACACGTACATGGCGCCTGAATTCTCTCTTACGTAATCTTTACGTAAGAGAGAATTAAAACGCATGTCTGAGTGTTATAAAATATAATTTGTGTGGCGTAGATGTTGGATGTGTGCACAGTGCTCGTGTCTTTAATTTCATTTTTTAACCTATTTTTTCATACACATTTTCGCGGTCCAGATTGAAATCGTTATCGGGTTCGTCCGATCCATGGGTCATAGGTTGATACTCCCATACTATACCATTCGTTCGCTAAAGATTGTCAATCACTAGATATTTTCTGCGCTAAGGAACTCGATTATAGCACTACTGATGGTTGTTCTGCCTCTGACAACCCAGCAGCAGTGCCATAATCGAGATTGTAAATCCTAACGCCTTTGTTTTTAGGATGCAACTACAGTCATCCCTCGACTTACGTCGGGGTTCCGTTCCATCAGGCAGGATGTAAGTCGGTTCGGACGTAAGTCGATACATTAAATCAACAGAGTTATAGGGATTAGGGACTTAACAGTAATAAGTATACTCTCATTTTAAATTTTAAACCTTATTATAAAACTGTACTGTCCGTTACTTCCACTATAAAACAGGAGAATAATCACACAAATCCTCCTCCACAATCACATCTTCGTTACCTCCCCTATGTGAATGACCAGGCTGCAGCTCTTCTGGTGTAACCTTTGTTTTTTTGATGAATATGTCCCATGTGCTTTGCTTATTCCTCTTCTTATTTGCATCATAAATGTGTTTATAGCAAGCAAATTCATCATGCACTTTCCTTTCTACTAATAAGTAGCGTTCAACATTGGGGTCATGTCTTCAACCATTCTGAGACCATCGCTAACTTCAGAGAACATTTCTGCAAGACCCTTAACTGTGAATTGTTTAACTACCTCTCATTGTTTCTTTTTTCCCTCTTCCTTTTCTCGTTCTTCCTCTTCTGCAACACGTTGTTCCTCCAGTTTGACCAATTCTTGATTGGTCAACTATTCAGGGACACTTCTTATGAGTTGAACTATGCACATTGAGGTCACGTCGAGGTTCAGGTTGTTTGCTAGGTCCACTATTTCTTCACTCAATCTTTATATTTTTCAAAACTTCCAAAATCGCGCACAAACCTTTTTAATGTATTTTTCCAAATGTCACTCATACATTGAGAGATCACTTCGTCCCAAACTACACCAGTATTTTTAATAGCATTATAAATATTGAATGCTTTCCAGAATTGCATGAGAGTCTGGTAGTTTCCTTCATTAGTTAAAATGGTTTGTGAAAAAGTTCTCCGTAGATAATAAACCTTAAACACTACTTGAACTGCCTGATCCATCGGTTGGATCAATGAAGTATGTTTGGAGGAAGAAACATGACCTTGAACTTGGTGAAGATCATTGATATAAGATGACCTGGAGCATTATCTAGAATTAATAAAAACCTAAATTCTACATTTTCTTTCACACAATAGCTTTCCATTTCACTCGCATAACAGTTAAGGCATCCTCAAATAATTTTTGAGTCATCCACGACTTCTTATTGTTCAGGACTGAAGAGTATGCTTCCTAATGTTTTTGAAGGCCCGTGGATTCTCACCGTGCCATATCACAAATGGTTTCAGTTTATATCCAGCTACATTACTCCCTAACAGAATCATAACACGGTGTTTAAGAGCTTTGAAACCAGGCATAGATTTTAGCTTTCTGTGGATGAATTGTCCGCTAGGGCATTTTTTTTCCGAAACAAGGGAGTCTGATCCACATTAAATATTTGCTGTGGCAAATAATTTTTCTCCGTAATAATTTTATCCAATTTCTCCACAAACTCCTTGGCAGCCTTCTCATCGGAACTTGAAGATTCACCATACATTTTTACATTAAGCAGAGCAAAACGCTGCTTGAATCTCATGAACCAATCGGAAGAAGCGTTGAATTCGTAGTCGTAATTAGGCCCTACTTTCTCCTTCAACATGTTGAAGAGACTTAGTGCCTTAGCAGTTATGGTCCTGTGCTAAGAGGTATGCGCTTTTGGTTCAGGTCCTCCATCCATGATGCAAGTAGCTTTTCCAATCACTGATAGGACCTTGTCGTAGCTTCGTCACTATCGTTGAACTTGCATCTTTGTTTCAAGATCAATTGCTCGCCTCTTTCACTGTTTCACTCTTTCACAAAAAAATAACATTTTTCAAACACAAAATCCACAGAGGAACTGTTGAAGCCAAATGCCGACTGCCGAGGGAAGTTTGCGCTAAATGCGCTGTTGCCACTGAATTGTCGCTAAATAAAAACCTTTTTACGAAAGTATAGTCGAAAATGTTATTTATTCCCTTATGGGATCACGGACGTATCTTCGAACGGACGTAAGTCGAGGGTTGACTGTACTAAATGAACGGAACTGTTAAGTATTTCTCTTGGCCTACGGGCGCCGTGAATCGAAAGAGTTTGAGAACCTGTGATGTATTGAATAACTGCAAATGAGAAATACGGGTTCATTTCGTAAAATAAATTAAAAAACGAATACTTTTTCGCATTCCTTTGTAAGGGATGTTCTATGTTCAACTCTTTACAGTCTGAGAATGATCTTACAGCACATAATAATGAAATAGCAATAAGGCAAAATGATATCATATCCACTTGGAAACCAATAAATAGAGGAGTCCGTCAAGGCCGTCTTTTATCACCCATATTATTCAATATATATATGGACAATATTATCAAAAAATGGAGAGAAGTAAATACATGTGGCTTCCAAATCGATCGACATACAAAAATAGACACACTACTCTTTGCTGACGATCAGATCATCTTTGGAAAGACTGAAGATGAACTACAGAAATCGATTTATAATTTAAATAATAATATACAACAGTATGGCCTAGAAATGTCAACAGAGAAAACTAAAGTCATGGCTTGTTATGAAAAGTCAGAAGTAAAATAGTAATGAATAATAAAATAATTGAGCTAGTTAATAATTTCAAATACCTAGGCTGTAAACTATCTTACATAAATGAAACAGATATTGATTTTAAGATGACAAAATTTATAAAAATCACTGGTGTAATTAACAGAACCTTTAAACCTAACTACATACAGAAACACACAAGACATAGAGTCTACAAAACAATAGCCAAACCATTATATGGAAGTGAGATCTGGACCTTTGGAGAAAGAGATATGCAGAGAATTCAGGCAGCAGAAATGAAATTCATTAGAAAAACAGAAAAACTTACTCTATTAGATAAATAAAGAAATAGTGAAATAATTAAAATTCTCAAAATCGATTCCATAACTAACTCGATAATTAAATATAGGAAAGGCTAGACCATATAGCAAGAATGCAGAGAGAAAGGCTACCAAAAATGATCTTAGCATATAATCCTGGAGGGAAAAGGAATAGGGGAAGTCCAAGAAGATGGACTGAGTCCGGAACAGGCCACGTGGTTTAGAGCCTGAATAGGAAGACGACGACTTAGAGAACATATGCCGAATGGTGTTGCTCACTGGAATAATAAATGAATTTCATTAAAAAAAAAAAAAAAAAAAAAAAAAAAAATATATATATATATATATATATATATATATATATATATATATATATATATATATATATATATTGCCGAGAGACGAGGAGATAAAGTCCAGAAGTAGCTACCTGTTATGGCTGCTTAAATTGTAGCAGGGAATTACGTTCTCAAATAAAAAATCTGCATTAACATTTTCTCAATATTTGGCTACATTTGAGGTTGTTCACGAGATGTAATGCCTTTTATTCATTTATTTTTAAATGAAGTCAATAAAATAATTGATAAATAAATTGTTTATTCAATTGGTTGAATGATTCGATCTGCATCGGTGTCTACGACATTTTAGTCTCCTTCCTTGATCCCTTTGATCCAGTTGTGCGGGAAGTATCAAGAAATCTGAAACAACTTTCTTTCGCGTTTAGTCAAAAACGGAACCACGTGACACGTAGATGTGTCTGCGAGGGATGCTACCACCTGGAAATTCCCCCTTCCATTCAGTGTAATCCGACTTGATTCGAAATTCAAACCACTTAAGAAACAATTATATGCCAAATTGTGGTGAAATCGATTAAACGGGTGGTACCTGCGTGAGGACGGGGAGTAGAAGGGCAGCGGGGAAAAAGCTATTTCCCAATTACTGCAGTTTTGATTGGATTAACGCTTCATTTAGCAGGCTACATCCTGTTGAATGCTCGTGCGTTATTCAGTCCCCTGCTGAATAAAAGTGAAGGGTCGATAATACTCGACTTAAAACCGGAGTTACACAAGGACGAATTCTGGCGCTGATGATTCTTGTAATAAGAGGCAATCAGACGCGCTACAGTCGTTTACTCAAGAATACACAAAGAACTCTCATCATTTAAGCTGTATGTGTTCGTTCATGCGTGCGTGGATGCCAGTGGTCGGAATAATCACGTAACTAGAACATCTTCACAACTGGAGCGTTATTTTCCTGCATTTAAATTGTACAATTCGCGTAATTACCATTCTTACCTCGAAAATATTGTCCAATAAATTGCATGATACGTAAAGACCTTCATATTCCCTGGAGTTCTCATAAATGCCGTCGGTAAACTTGAAGATTAATTACTTGTGGGAGACGTCTAGAAAGGATGCGTTACGAACAGAACTATTCATTTGTATAATTTCATTTGGAGCTCTCACTCCCTGCCAGGTTCTCTTCATTATTCCCAACACATGATTTCAGTTCCAGGTGGCGAAATGCCAGCTGTTCGAAGTGTCTACTGTATTTTCACAAGTTCAGTGGCTGATTGTAAAGATCTGCGTTTTGTCAGATTGCCCTTAACGTTTTTTTGTACGCAACATCTGATTCACATTTCGCTGTCAAAAGAAGAAAGATGCTGCTTCCAGCGATGACAAGAATTTCTGTCCCTGAAAATGACACTTCTTAATATGATTGCTTTCCTGAATAGAAAACTACTGTGAAGCAAAAGTAGGTACATCATAGCATAAAGTCAACTTGAGATTGTGACAGAGAAAAGAAACCGCCATGTTTAACTCGCTCGCCAAGACATGGTCTACTTTTAGTACCGCTATAAGTTGTATTTTGCCGTTCTCATACCATTTTTCCCAATTTTTCTTTGTTAATGAAACCTGGGTTCGAAACTGGGTAGTACGCGAAGAACCTTTGTTAGGGTTTTTCAACTGGAACTGATTAACCAATGTCATACAAAGATGCCTGCCTGGTTTTTCGAGTGGTTTGGATATCCGCTCTCCAGCCAAGAGGCTGCGGGATTGACACGGATGTTTAATTGTTCCACTAATTCTTTGTGAAAAGGGTATCTGCGACACTACCACTTCTTCTAGCAGAAGGCTTCAATCCCAAAACCATACGAGGTACGAGGGTGACCATACGGCTTCCAGTGAAGTCAAATGTGAATAACTAATTTCTGGATTTCATCCCTCAAAGACAGGGCCAGAAGAACATTTGCAGTTAACCGAATAATGTTCTTGCCTCATACCTCTCATTTGCTTGTACCATAATTGCAAACAGCCTATTCCACGACATCTGTTTAAAATGCTATCCAAATTGCCTTACAAATGCTTGTCGGTGAGTCCTGCACAAACATTATGAAAGTGAAATATAGTGCGAAATGCTTCGTATGCAGAACTACGAATGATTTGCAGATTTTTATCACTTCGGTTGCTCAGATTGATGTTAAGGCATTTCGTGCTAACTCGTGCGAGCCCATTCGACAAGGGGGACCAACTGAAAATAAATAAATGAAATATTGGGTGTACTTTCTGAAGTCTTTTATTGTCAAAGAATATGGTACTGTTAAAATTTCGTTGACAAACTTTTATAATGGTTTTAACGAAATTGTCTTTGGTCTTTTGGGGAAATAGTGACATTACGGATTTCGAAAATCTTTGGCTGCTCAACAGTTGAAATCAATCAGTACGAATATTACTCGCCTTGGTGGGATACCGGCGTTACCTTGTAGCCAAATACTCCGAATTCGGATCACAGAATAGCGTGATTATTTCAGGTGGTAGTTGATTTTCATTACCCGACGGGATATCACCGGCTTGCTTACTGAAAAGCCCCAGCGATTTAAAGGCGACCATGCTTGTTTTCTGGAGAAGAGTTCCTCTATCTAATCTTTGATCTTCCAATAATTCTAATTGTCAGAGGCACCTATCATTAGTGGTTTGATTGCAATTAAGTAATTAGAATAAGCACATGCTTTCTTGGAACAGCTAGTCGCCTGCAATAGATATTTGACTATTTTTATATAAACATTCTATAGTCAAATGCTGAACTACTTCACACATGTTAACCCATTGTATTGTGTAGGTCGTGTCCGGACAATTCATCGCGGGAAAATTGATCGCCGACAATTCATCGCGGAGACTATTCATAACTGGAAATTCAATGGTGGGGAAAATTAACCGCACGAAAATTATCGCGGATATATGTGAAAAATAAAAAAATTCCCACATAAGAAAACTTTTTAAAAAATATTTGTTAAAAATTTTATTCTGATATTGCTTTTGTATGATGACACTGTTTTTTTAAATATTAATTTCCCCAATATCACATAATGTAATGATTTACATTTATCAGGAAATAATATAAATGAGAAAATATACAAAAGTTGCTTATTTGTAATAATCAAACTTAATTTCAGTATCGGAATATTAAAAGTTATCTGGTACAATTACTTTTGAAAAATAATGAATTCAAATAAAAAGAAGGTGCACACATTAGCAGTATTTGTGTGTGTGATAGTTTGGAAGAGGAGGAGGAGGAGTGAGCCATCAAAGACGAAATACAATTTTAATTCTATTATGAAAATTTTGGAAATAAAATTTCATTTTGACGCATGCACCTCTACATGTTTCGAATGATAAACTGTCGGGAAAGTATCGCTACTTAAAAATTGCCGCATAATATCAGAATTAGCAGAAAATATGTGCATAGCAGTTTACTTCATAATAGCCGTTCATTTAAATGTAATGAGCGATTCCAGGAAACCCAGAAAGTTGAAGTGAAAAGAACTACAGATTACGTTATAAATATTATACATTTATATGATACGATTCAAGATTTACGTATGATTATCTATAAGGTGATATCGTAAAAGAGCGAATCTTCACGCAATCTGTGAACTAATTTTCTAAGATTATGAATAAAAAATAAAGAAAACAATTTGTAGCAGATGAAAGCTGTATTTATTTTAAGATTCGGGTTTCTATGAATTTATAAAATAATTGTTTGACAAAAATAATTATCTTGAATCAAGTTCTGGGAGAATAAAATGTATTGGCGACTAACATAATTAGCAAAAAAAAAAAAGATAGTAGCATTGTTCTCTAGAGTGATACAATCTTAAGTGAATATGAAAGGATCTCTTATTAGCACTGGCACTAAAATCTATAATTATACGATAAAACAAGTAGCAAAAATAAATGTAACTTGTAGGTAATATAATTTAGATTCTAGTTACCGAGGAAATGGCAAGCAACTACGTTTCTGGCAATAGGTAACTGAACGTAGCTACATACGCGAGGTAATCTGGTTAAGTATTCTCGTCAGTGTGAACGCTTATCGCACCTTCTAATGGATATGAAATTAAATGCACTTGATATTCATCTTTCTTCAACAGGTCGTCTGACTCGTATCCATATAACGTTACTAGCTGGATGGGTGAAGCAAAAATGCTTTTCTTGTTCCCCTTTATCCGTGTAAACACGGATAAAGGGGAACAAGAGATATTATTGAGCTATCTGCTCGCCCTCTTGGAGCCTGAAGTTAGCTAGGTTCGGTTTGTAGTAGAATTGATTTTGGTCTTTTGTATTTGCAATGTATTGCTTCACTGTAGTTGTTAACTTGCTTAATCAGTGGATTTCAGTGCAGGTTTGCCTTGGAGAAGAATTTTTCGACTAGATCACGGAGATGAGAAGGGATGTAAGTGATATTTACTTCTCGATGGATCTGGGAGTTTCTTATGTACCATGGAGCATCCAGGATCATTCTTAGGCACTTATTCTGTATTCTTTGTAGTTTCTATGTTAGTTTTTGAGGTATGACTCCATGCTGGAGAAGCGTAGGTGATAACTGGGCGAATTAGAGTTTTGTACAGAGTTAGCTTGTTTCGTAGATCTAATTTGCTTTTGAGGTTGATCAGGGGATAGAGTTGCGCAATTACTCTGGATATCTTCTCTCCTGTTAGTTTAATGTGATTGCTAAATAGGAGTTTGTTATCTAGTTTCACTCCGAGGTATTTTACTTCTGTCTCCCATGGGATCTTGACTCCGTGGAGCTGAATGTCGTCCTTGCTGGTGACTTTTCTTCTGGAGAATAGTACAGCCGAGCTTTTTAGGGGGTTTACCTGGATTCTCCAATCTGTTAGCCAAGTTTCTAATGCGCTGATACTGCCTTGTAGCCTTCTGATTGCCAGTTGAGGGCTGAGAGATCTTGATAGTATCGCAGTGTCATCCGCATACAGTGCTGTGATGATATTTCTCGGGTTTGGGACTCGTATCCAGGATTTGCTGGACGTATATATATATATATATATATATATATATATATATATATATATATATATATATATATACGCCCTGGCCGGTTGGGAGGTTAACCATGCAGAGGTCGCGGTCGAAAAAATTGCAGCTTAGGTGGCGTGTATCAGAGAGATACATTCATTTCGTATGTGCTGAAATGCGATAAAACTTAAAAAAAAAAAAAAAAAAAAAACCACTACAAATATAATACATGATGGTTTATTTATTTTCAGTTACAATCTAGAAATTATTGAAAACAAGAAACAAATAAAAAAAACAACTAAACCAATACTATACTGACATGGGAGTTCGCGGTATCTCTCAGATACAATTTACTATCAAATATCACTTTCGCATTCGACTCTATCATTCTCATCATCGGACTCGAGTAAAAAAATCGCTGAATCTCTTCAACATGAGTTGGATTATCCAATCGATATATTTTTTCAGCCATTTTCAACGGTAAATAAATAAAAAAAAATAAACCAATACTATACTGACATCGGAGTTCGCGGTATCTCTCAGATACAATTTATATCACACACCTCTAAATAACACGTGTTAAATCAAACTGACTTCAATTTTTTTGAATAACGCTTTCAGCGAATTTTTTCTGCGATGAATTTTCCCCGCGATGAGCTGTCTGCGCCGTGATGAATTGTCCGTTAACCCTGTGGGTAGACAGAATCTGAGTAGATCTAAAAGAGTCTTTAATTTGATACTTTTATTTCTGTAGTAAGCGTCTACTACAGAAATAAAAGTATTTCTGTAGTACGCTTCTACAGGTGATCACGCATGGACCTGGCGAGAAGAGTTGGATTCATGTTCATCGAAAAATCCTCACTCCTCGAACCATCGTTACACTATTAGAACTTTTAAGAAATGTGGCATATCTTGAAGAGTCCACACTTCACACTCATTCATCACACCCTGATGGTGACAAGTAATCGCAAACCAATATACTATCATCTATTCTCATCTGGATTACGTTCACTAGTCACATGGGATTCGTGGCATAATCATAGTAAACTTAGCTTCATCGACCCCAGTGACACATTCTCCATGTTCTTGGATTCGATTAATTATTTTATTTGAATTTTTCGATGTTTTTCTAAAATTATAAGTTGTGATGGTCTGGTCCCGAAAATCAAGTTCTTTGTTATCCATGTCTCCTTTTCAATAACATCTTGCAGAGTTTACCTCCATATGGGGATGAAATACATCCCACAACCGTCTAATGTAGTTCATTTCACTAAAATCTGACTTTTTTCGGTTATTTGCATACTGATTGTTGTGAGGCAGTTTTGTTAGTGCAGCACTACAGATGCCGCACTGCCCCATATTCTATGGGGTTCGCCCACATATTATATCAACCCATTCTGTTTGCTGTTGGGAATGTATTTATTTCAGCTCCAGAAATAAAACAAACCTTTCACTAAATCAAGTTTATAAATACTGTCAGAGTAATACATTCACATTTAACATCTTTCGTTCTTTCGTGTGTGTTTAGGGAGGGTCTTTTATTGCAAATTATCTTGTTGCTATTTTTTCTATACATCCTTATATACTAAAAGTTACATTAGACCATAAAATCCAGCATAATCCAATTTTGAAAAGTTGATTAGAAGCTAGTCATGACCAGCTCCTAATCAACAACCGTTTTCCAAATTAGTTTATTATTTTTCAGTCGTACAAAATGGTCACATCCCTCATTTCAGCTTTCTAACGCAAAATGCTAACAGCAAATTAAATCCATCCCTACATTTTAGTGGTTCCAAATTTTATTAATGTTTCTTATTTCGTTTAAATGACATCACCACCTTAGACTGGCGATGCTTAATCCTTATTGAATATTAGATATGACATTTTTTCTAATATCTTCATTTTTAATGTGCTTCTGCAGTTGATATCAACCGATCCCTCCTTTAATTTTAATTTTCCTCTAATTATTAACCGTCACAAATTATATTTATAAGACTATAATATGTTTATTAATATAGCACAAACGAAGACTACAATTTTGACTAAAATGACTGCATAATGAATTGCGTGTGTCTGTTCGTGCATTTGAAGGGTTGTCTTTAGTGTTAACTAGCAGTGTGGAATTTCAAACTATGGATTGCACTGTTGCAGCTTTCATCAAAGAAAGAAAGAAAGAAAAAGAGAGAAGGAGGGAGGGAAGGAAGGAGAGAGGACTCGAAGGAATTGCATAATTTTCTTGAAGTGCTTTCACTGGATATCATTTTGAACATTTCTTGGAAGTTTTCGAGCACATTGACAACCCTTTTCGTATTTTTGGAGGAAACAATTTGATTTGATAATAAACGGGTCTGCAAGCAGCTTAATATCCATCCCCAAGATGCAAACAAAGTGGTCTTGACGACAGACATAAACAGGGCCGAACATTCCCTGACAGTCCGTTTATACAGCAGAAAACAGGAAAGCATAAACAGCAACAGAAGCCTTTCGCGTATGACAGACGATAATGAAATATTTATAAACTGTTTTAGGATATCATAAACAATGTAAGGCAGCTGTGTAATACTGCTAATGTTTTTTCTTCTTTTAGGGATAAATGACTCATTCGTAGAGGCCTGGCGACGAGTACGGGCTAATACGTGGCGCCACCTGTCTTACATAGATAGATAAAGTATCTTACACATTTAATCCTAATGAAACGATGCTGTGCTTCAACAACCAGACTAAAATTGCACCCAATGCACCCTGCAGCACAGTTTCATTGATTACTTCTTGAAACGAAATGCAGTGATTATACAGTACTCACCATTTCATACTTGCAAATCGGTATTCAGTTGAATACAGTTGGAGTATGTTAGTGTGAGAGTCATTTTCATTTCGGATAACAGTACCTTAATTGCTGACAGTATTATGAAAACGAGAACATTGCTTTCCCACGAGTATTATTCCGTGTATGGAATAATTAGTGAGATTTTCATGTGGGAACAAGGCAAGCTTTTTCCTCCAAAAGGAAACACTTCAAAAAGAAAAATGCCACTTGGGTTTGCTAGCCATTTGGCACGACAGACATGCATACAGAAATAGCGTGCAAGATTAGATAATATTTAATCAAAAAGCACGAGTATATTAGAATGTGAACATATGGACTTCTGAGCAAAGTTCATCTTTTAAGTATTACTAGACCAAGGTAACTCCGATGCAGACGGTTGTATGAGCTCTCTGATCAATTCAGAAACATGAAGCTTCTAATTCAATTGTGGCTGAAATAAGGACAGATTTATAACATTCTTTATAACTTTACAACGCCAAATTGAAGCCTTCGGAATTTTTTTTAATCTATATACATGCTCATATCAAAAAAACATATGACTCATATTTAGATATAAAACATGGGATCAAGGTTTGCAACAATTGCATTTATCGTAGAAGTTTTGCTCTTAGGCGGAAGCTAACAGTAATGGTTGGCTTCTGCACGTCTTTGGACAGATTTGCAAGAGGGTGGAGGAATTATTGATGCCAGTTCTCACGAAAAACGGCCATAGAAGTTTCTATAGAAGATGCAGGCTATGGAGACTTGAACGCCTGTGCGAAAGTGAATAGAGTTTATTAATGAGAGTAGGGTCATCGAAATAAAAAGAAAAACCTAATTTTTTTTTGCATACAGAGGAAGCAATATTTCTAATACACCGGTGTCCAAAACCTAAAGACGAACACTATTTCTAAACATTACAATCGCAAATTCAGCCGAATCAGCTTGTAGCGATTTATATAACTGATGATTTCAAATAGAAATCGGGTACACATTCAAATTTTCGAATCGCCAGCAAAGAGATCACGTGGTAGCACTCAAAAGAATAAAAGGCAAAAGGCTGCGATAAGCGATCGTATTTAAAGAAAGGTCCTTTTCGTGAAGGAATAAATTTGCAAACTTGGAAGTTTTGTAATATCTCAAAGACGTCGTCCAGATCATTTCACGCGGGGAAGAATTATTGGAAAGCTTTGAAGGCCGCAGAATTACTGATATTGCCAGAGAATTTGGAATATCACATAGCGTTTATCCAGGTTCTGGGCAGCTTTCAAACCAATGGAATGTGTTCCAGACGTTTGCTAGGAGGTCGCTCCAGCTCAACCACGGAGCATGAAGACAAATTTTCGGCTATAACAGCAAAACTTAATTGACGCACCACGGCAGGTCAGCTTCGAACAGCACTGTACATAAATTCCTTAACTACGTCCTTAGGAAATTTGTAACTTTTGCCAAAAGAGTATTGCAATTTAATTTGTACGAAATTTAGAACAGAGTTTTGTGTAATATACTTTATTAGTATGCTGGCAATAAATTTATTCTCACATTTTTCTGTAGTCATGACAATATTTTTCATATACAGGTAAAAATAGGTCATCCTGAGCTGTTGGACACCAGTGTACTTTACCGAGTTATTTCTGTGGAGTTGCCTCGGCATAGGCAAAGAAGAATTACTGAGAAGGTCAATGTAACATTCGTTAATTTCTTCGGAGCCGTGGTTTACACAATAAGAAGCATCGGAACATGAGCACCTTTCTCTAATTGTTCTGCGTGTGGGTGTGTGTACGCGACTGACTGACTTCATCCTTGAATTATTACAAGTTTTGCATGTCGGTTTTTAAATTCATAATTTCTTACGAATTAGTTTGACATTCAATTTTTACACAAAATGCTTCTTATCGTGCTGGCAATACTACACTGGCAATATTCACATTTGGCTGTAGTCATGAAAATGTAGTTCGCCCTTAGCTTTTGGTCACCAGTGTAAGTTTGTGCTAGGAGAGATTTGAGTATGATCAAGGGTAAGATTGAAGAACGGGGTTCTTTTTTGCAGAGCTCTGTTTTTCTAGCATTAAATTTGACGAGGTTATCCAGACCCCATTGTTTAATGTTTTGAAGATGAAATTTAAGGTGGTAGAGGTTAGAGTTCTACACTTGTGCTTCGCAAGATTTATCAAACGAAAAGAGAAGTATAGTGTGCTATCATTAGCAAAACTGCGTACTGCATTGGCAGTTATCAAGTGTAGATTGTTTGTATATAGAGGGAAGAGGGTGGGTGAAAGAACAAAGCCTTGTATGACCCCAGTCTAGTAAATCTCCTGTTGATCGGCAGCAATGGAATCCATCGGTCGGTCGTTTATTAGATGAATCTTCAAGATAGCGTAGGACTTGAGTCCTTTGGTCCTTATTTATTTAATTTTTTCTAAAGACCTTCATCACTGGTTTCAACGAACTTGCGAGATGACAAAATTAATTCTGTATTTTATGGAGGTTTATTTATTTACTTTTGTATATAAATATTTTTTATATACAAAATTTCCCACAGGCGAGATTATTCTGATAGTACACTGGATGGATAGAAAGTTGACAAGAAAGAAGAAACTTGTTGATGTTGAATTCGATGGCGTTGCAAACTGTTTTTTCTTTAAAATTTTTGAGACTTTTAAATGCAGCTAAACGTTACTGAAAACCTAGCTATACTTGATTTTTTACGGGATCGTCCTTCATTTTTTTCTCTTGCTTTTTTGTAATTTGTGAGACCCTGCCTACAACATAACCTTTTAGAAATTGGCGGTAAGATGCAAATTTTGGTTCTATGCCAATTATTTTGCACACACCTTGTAGCTGCAGAACACTCACGTTTGTAAAGAAGCATATAATTGTGCCCAAATCGTTTATCTTGTCTAATTTCACAAAATTTAGTTTGTTAAATACCGTGGGCCCGTACACACTTGCCTCTTATGCAGTTCAGGTTAAAACGTACTATAATGTTGCTAGAGCAAGTGACAATGATAGCAAAATCAAAAGGCAGTTCGTTATTATATATGCAAAGGGTCATAAGAAATTTCGACTTCATTCTGAACTAATTTCTGTTCTTGAATTTAAATTTAATTTAAATTCAAGAAAATTTAAATTTAAATTTGAATTTAAACCCACAAAATGTTGTAAACATTTCATGGGTTTAAAGGATGCTTTCTATTTTTCACTAATTCTATATAAATTTTCAGTTTTAAATTTTTTTCACATAAATGCTCGTGCAGAGCATGAACTGTTTCCAGGATATCCCTCATTCAAACTTCAAAAAATGTCCCTTTGACAAGATTTTATTCATATTGTTGTTATTAGAGACTCATCACGAGAGGCCCATGCATTGCTAACAACAGCTGTCATACTTGGTGAATTTATTCCCATAGCAACATACGCTCACCATCCAAAGGAATTCCATTCCAATCACGCTCCACTCTGTGAGAAAAAAATCTAGTTCTCACCTTCTGACTGCACTCATGCTCAAGGATGCACTCACGTTCTCAGCCCGCCATCTAAAAAAAAATTATATCTATCCCTATCTTACGCGATCCTTTCCGAAGTTTGTAGGTCTCTGTATCATTCCCTTTTTTTTTCTGTTTCCCCACTGTCCGCAGCCAAACATTCTCCGTCTATCCTCATAATCTACATTCCACAATCGCGGTATCATCTTTAACACACTCGTTTACACCCTCTACGCTATCTGCATCGTCTCGAAATTCAGGAGACCTGATCGAGTATTCGTCGGGGAAAAAAAAAGCGAAACAATTTTTTTGTATTCAAGTCACTGAAGGGAATTTGATAACTATTATAAATAAATGTCTGTCTTTCGCGATATTTAAACCACACTCCCAGATCATCGGTAGAATAAATAAAAACGTTTAGAGAAAGTATTCACAATATGACATTAAAAAATTTTAATGATCAGGAATAATACTACACTAGCTGTATTTGTTATCTTGTTGACGTGTAGGTTTTCATAAGTGAGGTATAGTGTGTTGTACCCAAAACGAGATGATCCGGATCTTAAAACCCACTGAAAATCAGATTTGTTTGATAGAAGAAAGAAAGAAAAAAAAAATTTTTTTTCGGGGTCCTATAGTTTTCATCACCACTGTTTTTTGCTAAAATGTGATTCACCTGTACGTTGCGCATATTTTTTCCCATGAGATAACAAGCTAACTTATTTGCGGACTTCATTCGCAATTGTGTTTTAGAAGCTGTTCAAATACTTTATTTTGTGTTGAAATTCCTCTTCATGCTGAATCACCGCCTGTCTCTACTTGAAACGTAGCTGTCAGGTGCAGAAGAGTCAACTAGTTGCTTTGTAAGATGTACAAAGAACTCTTGGAAGGTGTATAATGCAACAGATGTTTACTATAAAGTTGTACCTGTGCAAGAGCACTTCGTCGACAGCTGTGTTGAACAAAATCGAACTCAGAATTATTTCTGATTGTACATGCATAGTTACAGATAAAGGTAGCGCCAGTTCTGTTAAATGATGTGTGCAAATTCAGCACAGAATGTTTTTAAATCAAGATTTTGATCAGGAATAATACTACACTAGCTGTGTTTGTTATCTTGTTGATGTGTAGGTTTTCATAAGTGAGATATGTTATTTATCAAACTCTCAAACTATTAATGTATTGAGATATGTTATTTATCCGAAGAGATTTATGTCTATATTTGAAAGAAAACTACGTACATATTGCATGATGCGAATCAAACCATAAGACTACTAGACTATTTGCCACTTTAATAAAGAGAGAGAGAGAGAGCTGAAAGCTTTGATTTGCTACGAATTCTGCGATCATTCTCAACATGTGGCAATACTAAATCTATGAAATCATAATTTAAAAAAAAAGTTAAAAAGGAATGGGACAAGCTAAACTTCTTATTGGAGAAGTGCTATAATTAATCGCATATTACTTATAAAGTTCTGAATATTGTGCCTGATTGGTGATGGGTGTCCAAAGGTTAGCGCATAAAATCAAGTCGAGCGTGTTCCCACTTGCACGATAAGGTAGTAGCCAGTTCCAAATCATGTCGGGTGAGAAAAGGCAGCGCGGGTAAAAGTTTTACATTTTTATAATTTTTTGGGAGGAGAACAGAAGGGAGTGGCCTCCTACTTATGATTTTGGATGAATATCATGAGTTACCCTGGCAAGGCGCCCATCGAGATTTGCACAAAGAATTAAATGGAAACAGAAAGTCTCCCCGAAATGTTAACGGGATTTCTTTCTGTAAGCAGCAGCAAAAGTGATGGCGCAGATTTGAAGCCAACTGCTGAAGTGAATCACTGACCGCTCATTTCAAGAATCATTTACAGAAATTTGTTCAGCTCTAACTCCCGTTCGAAAACTGAATCTTATCGATTCCCCAGAGCTTGGCAAGTTCTGAAGCATCAAATGAAATTTTTTTTTTTTTAAAAAAGCACTTAAAACAATTTTGAAAAATGAAAAGCGCCGCTATTTCTCTTTCTGCCCCTTTCATCCCCCTACTCATCTTCTGCTTGATGAATTGTTTAACATGCTCCGATCAACTTTGGAATACAGTGGTTTCTTGCGTTATTTAAGCAATTAATGCCTCTTTACAATTTTAAGCAAAGGAGAAGAGAAAATTGCTGTGGATTGTGAAAATGCGATGATACCCACAGTTGGTAGGTACAGATCTCAATAAACGACTGTCATCCGAAAATTTGCAACCAACACGCCACACTTTCTATAACTTCTCAAACTCGTTTTTATTTTTGTTGATAACTTTTAGTTCTTCTTTTCAGAATAAACTGTTTTAGGAATAAAATATTCAGCACTCCCTGAGTATTCATATTTTTTTTTAAGATAAAGGAATGCCCTTAAAAAGAGTAATTAAGGATTCCTTAAGTAATTGAGCATATGAAAGTGACCGCGCCCATGCAATGTTTGGGTTTTAGTTTTCATAGCACTGTTTATCTACAGGGTGTTCGGGATAAATTTGACATATTTATAATTAATTATATTTTTCCGTAAGTTACATGTATTAACACACACTTCTCTTCATTTAAAAGTTTGGACCCTTCTTCATTCATATACAAGATGTCAGAAAGGATGAATAGCTGGAACCCACCTGAATCATGGAAGAGAATAACTTGTATCATGATGATTCGTGCCCGCCATCAAAATAAGGATATTACGACTGCTGCCCAATGCTCCCTGAATACAGTAAAAACAATCAGGCATGAACTAGAGACTTGCAATGGTGACTACGAGGATGTAGCAAGAAGAAAGATCCCTAGCAGACGATCTGATTGCGTTCGTACAGCAGAATTCCTCGCAAATCTGCAGGAACAGGTGTTGAAGAACCCTGGCATTGGAATTCGGGCTTTGTTCGTGGAGTTGCTAACTGTAGTCAAGCCCTGGATAACAAGGGTAGCCAATGGTAGGCCGTATGTATGGCAGCAGGATTCGGCCCCTTGCCACACCTCTGGGAAAAGTCAAAAATGGTTGTCTGAAAATTTCTACGACTTCACCAGTCCAAATGTTTGGCCTCCAAACTCCCCAGACCTTAACCCCATGGATTATTTTGTATGGGGCGCAGTTGAAAAAGACACCAATCGCACTTCCAGTAATACAAAAGCCCAGTTAATGGATAAAATTAAAACAGTTTTTGCGGCCCTTCCCAGGGAGACTGTAGCATCAGCTTGTTCGAGGTTCCGAAGCAGAATTGAAGCTGTGATCGATGCTAATGGTGGTTATTTTGAGTAAATCTTGTTGATAGCATTGTAATTAACTCTGCCTGTAATGTTTTTTTTGTCAATTCATTAAATTTAATAGATACAAAGAAGATTTTCTTTTTCCTTACGAAACTGTCAAATTTATCCCGAATACCCTGTATTTATCATCACCTATTTATTAAGCCAGAAGCAGAAAACAATATTTTAATTTTTTTGCCAAACAGAAGTAACAGGGCAGGTTATTGAAAAGTAGTAACTAAAATTTCATTATTATCATAAGTTTGCAACTCGCTTTTGTTTCGTTGTGTGTCTAAACCCACAGCACACATATTTGTTTTTTTTTTTTTTTTTTTGTTCTGCAACTAACATTTTTTTCTGGCTACCTCTATCACCTCCGATCGCTAATATATATATGTATAGTACGCCACGCCCACACTTCATAGAACCCGGTCTGGAAGATTTCCAAGAAGAATCAATTCATGCTGAAGGGGAGAAAGAAATAAAGAATATACGAATTGGTCACCAACACGCGAAATTAAAATTACGTGCTTTATACGTAAATTTTTCCAATGTTATACAAGCAAAATAGTTACCATTAAAAACTACAATGAGCAAAAAAGAAAAGTTAATTTTCCGACGTGTAATAATAAACAACTCATCCACAAAACGGATTAATTACCCTATTATCGGAGTGGATCACCTTCTTCTGCCATGAGCACAAGTGTCGAAGGGTCTCGCATCTGTGGGTGTACACTATATGAAAAAAAATTGAGGAAGAATACAAACCACCCTACAGCCACATGTGGAAATATGTTGATGATATTTTTATTACATGGAAGCACACCCCAGAAATATCTTGAAAATTATGCACACTTTCTGAATAATCGCCATCCGAAATCAAATTCACATTAGAAATAACAAAGAACGACAAATTACCAGCTATGGAGATCCATTCCAATAGAAATAGCGCTGGAGGATTAGCATTAAAGTTTAGAGGAAGTAAATCCACAGGGGCAGGTATTTACACGCAATTTCTTTCCATTACCCACAACAAAATTAAGTATTTCAGAACCTTAAAACAACTTTAAATATACTCAAAGAATGATGAAATTAAAACAAGAAAAACTTCAAATCCTATTTCATCAGGTCCTCCAAAATCCTACTCATATACATTACTAAAGAAACTGATATTTTACAGTGAACGACCCCTGTTAACCCTGAAATCAGTTACCAAGGCGCAGTCTTCTTACCCCAATACATTGGCAACACACCAAGAAAAACAACCCATTGAATAAAATCAGTCAACATTAGAACGGCCATAAACCAGTTCACACCTTACGAAGCTTCTTTCGTTCCCCTAAAGGAAAAGTTCTATTTTATAACCATCCTGGGGCATACAAGATTTCTTGTTCTTTGGGAAAGATGTATGTACGTCAAACTGGGAGAAGTTTCGAAATCCGTAGAACAACATGTAGACGATGTTGAAAACAAGAGAGAAGAAAAAAAATTGGACTCGCAACACACATCTTCGAGAACATCACACGGTAGATATGCAAGCTTCCTCCATGCCTTACTTAGAAGAGAAACTTTCTTCGTCGGATTGTTCAAGGAGTCTTCCGAGGTCATTCGCTCACACTGCACACTAAATAGAAATCAAAGACTTCATGACATCTGGAAGTCATCAATTAGTGTGACATTCGAATCTCTCACACGCCAGCAATCACAGTTGCACAACAATCTCTAAGCTGCGCAAGATGTACCTAACGATACACCAGTTAGTTGTAACAACTATTTCTTTTCTGGTTGTGAAATATATTATTTAGGGTAGCTGTTAAAATTTGTGAACTCATTTCAGTGGGAACCATTTAATGAGAAAATAAGGCAGAACAAAACTGGCTGCCATGCATATGCCAAAGTGCTCCTGGCTCAGCTGTTACGATAATGAATTTTGCCACATACGGGGATCCCATTACGAAACACATTTTCTCTAATTATCTGCAATTAGTTCCTTTACTTGTACAGCTATGCTTCGCCGCTTTGTTAATAAACCATCAAACGTTCGTGGTTCAAGTATTCTTGCTGTACAATTAT
The DNA here is from genome assembly GCF_054136105.1 of Typopeltis vanoorti. Taxonomy (NCBI): domain Eukaryota; kingdom Metazoa; phylum Arthropoda; class Arachnida; order Uropygi; family Thelyphonidae; genus Typopeltis; species Typopeltis vanoorti. Next base: position 112,421,382 of record NC_143562.1, on the reverse strand, counting down.
TCAGGCCTCCTTTATCCTTTCAGGTAAAGGAATTCCATTCTGCTGGCCTTACTGACTGATGTTTCCCATCCTGTGGATTTACGAAGGACTTGTGATTCATTAGAAGTTTGACAATGTTCATGACAAAAAAAAAAAAAAAGCTCACTCGAACTACAACAGTCAAGTCGGCCGCATACATTTTTATAAATGCATTTTCTTAAGTATTTTGTACCTAATGAAAAACAGTCGAATTGCTTTCTCATCTCACACACACAATTCATATATATCGTCTTCATTCGTGCGGTATATTCATTTCATCAAGTGTGTGTGTGTGTGTGTCCATTTATCTGCCTTTTCGACTTCACCCTCTAATGTGTTAAATTCTTGTTGCGATAGCAGCTATTTTTCCTGAGGCGCTCGTCTGCATCATCATATGATTTTATGCATTGACTCTTATTTCCGCTGAGTGTGAGACGATTGCGCTAATAACTGATTGATGTAGGATTTTAATAAATTAAAAAAAAAGACAACAGGTATCGAAAACATTAAACATGGTTGTCTTATTTCTTTGCTGCGTTCAAGTCAGGTTCAGGGCAATATCTAACGTACATAATTCTATTTTTTTAATTTTTTTAATCTAATTTGCATCGTACTTTTCCTCTGGAGAGATGAAAGCACATTTTGTTAGTCCATGAATTGCTTTCACTGCTTCTAATGGAGTTTACATTATTGCAGTAGGTATAACATCACGTTTTTATATTGCTATCCGTAATGATATTAGTAGCGCAAAACTGAATCGCCTTGTCTTGTTTCGTTAAATGTTTTAGTTGCTTAGACCGTAAATCCAAAATAACCCACAAATCCCTTTATTATTCCAATTTAGATTGCACATTACTGCTATAGAGGAATCCATCGAACTTCTGGGTTTGTTCCTGCCTTCTGTGAACTCAGTTTATATATGTGTGTGTGTGTGTGTGTGTGTGCGTGTGCGTGTTGGGGGGAGGGGAAAGTTAGGTATTTCTGAATTACGTAGTAACTACAGCTGCCCGAATCTATACTCACCGTAATCTAGTTATGTTGAACCACTTCTCTTAAGGGTTCTCAAAGCTTGCTATTGGAATGACTGTTTAACTGTGTAAGTTTTAGCTAAGTTTTAATGGTTCAGTTTTAGAACAACGAGTTTTAAGACCTTATGGAAGAGTTCTTGTCGAAATACTAACGGCAATTTCACGACTGTACTCACTAATGTTTTTTTTTTTTCTTCCTGCGAGAAACTGGAACTTTTGATGTATCTAAACTCAATTGATTAATCAACAAGTTCAGAATAACGTGCTTTGAGGACTACAACGTAGTTCTGGGCACATGATGTGAGATCACCTGCTCCAATGTCTCAAGAGGATGTATTCTGGGTTCTTTTATCCTTAAATCCACCAGCTACAATAATATACGATACGTTTCAACGTTTCTCTGGCCAAATTCACATAAAGTTCTCAGCGAACATGGCATGCCTTGTCGCTGTTAAAGAAGTGGATACCTGGAGAGTACTAAGTAAAGAACGCTTATGCCCGCGTACCATTTGCAAGAACATACAGTGTCTTGAAGAGGAAGATTACGAGCTGCGAGTTCACTATAGTTGTGCTCTCGCAAATTCTGTTGTGTAAAGGCACACTTATTCAGCAGGGAACCAACATTTATTGAAGTACGAATATTTACATGCTGACGAAAATAGTTGATGCAATGCAATAGTTAAAAGGAATTTCCAATGCTGGCTTTCCACTGATCTCATCCATTGAACTAGAGCTATTGGTTGGACAAATTGGAAATTCAAGCTGGCACATCAACTACTGGTCTGGTTAGCCGAGTGGTTAGTGCATCTGTCTTCAACAAACAAGCTTCGACTCGGAATTCCACCGTGGACATGGACGCTTGTGAATACCATCAAGAGAGAGACATGAATACCGTCGCCTCTTGTGAGACCCGGCTTGAAAGAAGCCCATGTTTGGTCTCTGGAACACATTATCCGGACTATGTAAAAATAAAGCACCACCAGATTGATACTATTGCACAAACCGACATACACAGAATTCTCAAGCCGACAGATGTGGCTAGTTCTCGCACTCATATGTCCGAAATTATTGGGATAGAAAAAAAATAAATAGCATTAGGTGGTTGATGTGAAAGGGTAGTGAGAGGGTGACAGTGGTCTTCCCTGCAATGCTCCCCCACCCCATGCTCCAACCCCCCTCATCCCTCTCTCCTCCAGAAGATGTCTGCTCAGCCTCGTGGAGATGAGTGAGCTTCTCATTTGCGGGTATCTTTTACTGATGTCACCTCCAACCGATAACTTTCGAGGGAAAAAAAAAACGCATATTTTTTTTTCCTCCAAAGTTATCAGTGTCAGTTGGAAGTGACATCACTAAAAGATATCCGCAAACGAGGAGCTCATTCATCTCCACTAGTCTGAGCACACATTTTCTGGAGGAGAGAGGGATGAGGGGGTTAGAGTATGGGGTGGGGGAGCATTGCAGGGAAGCGTATTTTCTTTTTTTTGCTCTGCAGTTATCAGTATCAGTTGTAGGTGACATCACTAAAAGATATCCACAAATAAGGAAACTTGCTCATCTCCACTACGCTGAGCAGACATCTTCTGGAGGAGAGAGGGATGAGGGGGGGGGTTAAAGCATGCGGTGAGGGAGCATTGCAGGGAAGACCACTATCACCCTCTCACTATCCTTTCACCTCCACCACCTAATGCTATTTATTTTTTTTCCATCCCAACAATTTTGGACATATGAGTGAGAGAACTAGTCGACCGCGCGGTTAGCCTAGTGGCTTTGCGCTTCGCAACCATATGACTGGGGAAGGAGTGTCCCAAGTTCGATTCCCGTTGTAGACGTGAGGAATTTGAGGATCTTCCTCAGGCATAGCCAAGTTAGCCGGTCTTGGGCGCAGTCAGTAGGGTTTTTTCCGCCAGTTTATCTGGCGTTTTTCATCCCGCAAACAGGCAAACCGGCCCCGTGAACATGCACCTCTACAGTCAAAAATATATCCCCCCCAGCGGCAGACCAGGCGACGGGTCGGTTGGGAGTAGTACTAACAAGTAGTCGCATCTAAGTAACACGCGGACCCTGCATAGGAAGCGGGAATAACGCGAAGAAGAAGAAGAAGAAGTGAGAGAACTAGTCACAAGGTGACTAGTTCTCTAGTTCATCCTGAGCAGACATATTCTGGAGGAGTGTAGGGTGAGGGATTAGAGGATGGGTGTGGAAGCATTGCAGGGAAGACCACTGTCACCCTATCGCCCACCCTTTCACCTCCACCACTTAATGCTATTTTTACCCCATCCCAACAATTTTCCGACATATGCATGAGAGAACTAGTCACATGCTCTAACATCAAAAACTGTTTGAGGATAAAATACTTAACATAATAAGGACAAATAATATAGAATACCCTTCGAGCCAAAGAGATACGGTTTGCCGAATGTGTCACAAAGTAAGATAATCTCACATCTACATCATATCCAACAGTATGCAGAAACATGTCTGTGAGTCATTTGCACAAAAGTTTCACTTTGAAAGGAACGGTCAGTGTAAGGATCAGGTAAATAGTACTATAAGGAACACAATCGAGTCAACCAGCTTTTCAGTTAGTGCAATTTGTTCATCCAGTGCAGGTATCAAATTGTGTTGTGATGTTTTGTGGCCAGTAAAGTAAAATAATGAGTGAACCACAAAAGTCTTTGAACATTTTTAGGTAATTACATATTTCTAATTTTTTTTCTCTGTAAATAATAATATTTCAGCAAATTAAAATATGCATTTATAAACTTAAATGAACAAAGATGTGTGATGTTGTTGTTGTTGTGTTTTCCACAATGAAATTTTTACATGTTTATTCTGTTTAGAATTTGATAAAAAATCCATAACTTTATATACCTTAAAGCAATTCTGTTTTAAAAAAGGTATCAGACTGTGCTACATAATACAAATTTTGTGGATTGAGAAGACAGGATAAATTAATGTTCATACAAGGTAACAAGAAGAAATAGACAGAAAACTTTTATGGTGCTTTAAAAATAAAGAGAAGGCACATTTTCTTTTCACACATCTGTACATGATAAAACTTTAAAATCAAGTGATTGCGAGTCGAAACTTATTTCTCAACTTTACCACCCATACTATTTTAGTGTAGGGAAATTAAAAACAGAGGTCATAGCAAATAACGGCATTGTAGTTTTGTGAATAAAGTACAAATGATGAAAAGTGACAATTATGTTACTATGTTTGTAGACAGCTCCACCAGACTAGAACAAAACACTCGTACCAAATACTAATGGCAGGACTGTTAAAATTTGGTTATTTTACAGAGAGACAGTATATAGTTTAACCCATTACCTTACTGAAACTCTTAAAAAGTTTGGCATAGGAAATAAAAAGATATCGCACTTTGTGCAGAAAGCAAAAATACAAATTTTGGGGTGTGAGAAAACAGGATAAAGAACAAACAGACAGAAAACATTTATGCTGTTTCCAAAAATAAAGAGAAGGTACATTTTTTTCATGCAACTGTACATGATAAATGTTAAAACAAGTGACTTGAGTGTGAGTCGAAACTTATTTCACAACTTTACCACCCATACATTCTAGTGATGGGAGAATTAAAAACAGAGACCATAGCAAATAACAGAATTGTAAATTTGAATAAAGTACAAATTAACTGAAAAAGGACAATTTTGTTGATATATCTGTAGATACCTTCACCAGACTAGAAAAACAGTCGTACCAAATTCAAACAATATGACTGTTAGAATTTGATTATTTTACAGAGATACTGTAGATATTTTAACAAATCACATTATGAAACTTAAAAAAGGTTGGTGTAGAAAAGAAAAAAAACTGGGGAATCTGACATCCTGTAATTAATTATTTTAGAAAATTGTCTAATGCTACCTATTGACAATGTTTGAGGTATCTGTAAACATTTCGTTCACATACTCAAACCCCGAACTGATAAAGTTTTGTATAGAAAAAAGGTTTGTACTCTCCACATAACACAAATACAAGTTTACCTTTCCCCACACAAAGTAAGGTAAGAATTTAGTTATTTTACAGAGAGACTGCAATTATTTTAACCCATCACATTACCAAACTCTTAGAAAAGCTTGCTGTTGAAAAGAAGGTACATTTTGCTTTTCTTTTTAAACATTTGTACATGATAAAAGTTTAAAAACATATGACTGGCAGTCGAAATTTTTTTTCAAAACCTGACAACACATGCTATTCCATTAGGAGAACGAAATTAAACAGATGTTATACCTGAGAATGCAATTGTGTCTTTTGAAATGAATAAAGTACAAATTAATTTTTTTTCTTGTGAAATTTCTTGCCACAAACTAACCAGACTTTTTTTTTTGAAAATTCACTCAGTGAATTAAAAGTCTTATTTGATACATTTTTCTTTTCTTTTCAAACATCTGTACATGATATAGGTTAGAAAACATATGACTGGCAGTCAAAACTTTTTTTTCTTCAAAACTTCACAACACATGCTATTCCATTAGGAGAACAGGAAAAAAGACAGATGTGATGATAGCTAATAATGTAATTGTGTCTTTTGAAATGAATAAAGTACAAATGATTTTTTTTCTTGTGAAAGTTCTTGCCACAAACTAACCAGACTTTTTTTTTGGAAAATTCACTCAGTGAATTAAAAGTCTTATTTGTTCATGCAAGACCTCAAATATTTTAAGAAACTGTGTCAGCTCTTGGAAGCAAAAGGAATTGGGTATTAAATTAATAGCCAGAATTTTAATGGAGGATATTTCACCTGGAAAGTGACAATTTATTTATTATATATGTAGATACCTCCAACAGACTAGAAAAAACAGTCGTACTTAAAGTACAACTGTTAGAATTTGGTTATTTACAGAGAGAGAGAGAGAGACATTAGATATTTTAACCTATCAAGTTACTAAACTCTTAAAACGTTTGTTGTATAAATAAAAAGGTATCGTAGCATGCAGATAACAAGTGAATCAACGTGCAAATATCAAATAATACCCACCATTGGAAGAGAAAAAACAAAAAACATTAACGAACTTAATAGCCAGAACTGTTCTTCATTTAAATGATACCAAGTGATGAAAACAATATGGGTAGGAATTTCAAAACTTTGAAAGGGTGATAAATTTCTTGCTTGGTGTGATCATAAATATTTATTTGAAGGTAAATATTTTTTATTTATGTTTACAATTTTTCTTTCTTTCTTCCTTTCTTTCTTTTTTCTTTTTTTTTTGATGGTTGACATTGTTGCATATTGTTTTCAAGAAATATGGTAACCCTGCTTTCAGACACATGTTAAGTTCAATGTCTTAATTTTTTTTTAGTTAGTAATGCGAAAAAACCTTGTTTAGTCTCATTTTCCTTACTTAACTTACAAATGCTAAAGAAAGAAAAATAAATAAATTTCAGTTACATAAGTAAGTAAGTAAGTTACGAACTTTGGAATTAAAATGCAACTGTAAGCCTTTAATGATTTAATATTTAGGCAATATAAAATATACATTTGTAACTTAATGAACAAACGTGTGCTGTTGTTGTTGTTGTTGCATTTTCCAATAAAAGTTTAAAAACATGTGACAGTCAGTCGAAACTTTTTTTTTCGAAACTTAATACATAATATTCCTTTAAGGGAATGAAAAAAGTGGGGAAACTGATATCTTGTAATTAATTATTTTAGAAAATTGTCTAATGCTAACTATTGACATTGTTTGAGAGATCTCTAAACGTTTCGTTCACATATTCTAAAACCCTGAACTACTAATCTCTAACAGAATATTGGTGTCATAAGAATACAGAAAGATTGTGCAAAACATCAAAATGGAGGAAATTGAGTCATGAAAAGACACGTTGTGCACTTACCTAAACATATCATATAGTGTAAAATTTTAAATGAACTAATGTTCCCACACTCAGAACGAGGACTGAAAACAAATGACCGGATATGAGTCACTTGGTTATCTACAAACAAAACTAATGAAATAATAGTTTGGGAAAATAACACAGTTTATTTATTTATTTATTTATTTTACTCAGTTATTCTGGTTATAATATGTACTTAACTGAATTTTAAAAGTAAAATAGAAAAATAACCAATCATTTGAAAAAAAAAGAACCATATAAAAAAAATCCACATTGAGAGATGGGAAATTACTGATCGCTGGTGGATATATTAGTCAGGAAAAGACAGTTTCAGCTTACACTCACCACCGTGAGCAATAAAAAGATAGTATGACCCAAATGTGAAGGAATTAACAGACTACCAAACGGACAGAAAATCTAAGGGAACAAAAGTCAAACAGGTTATTTACAGAAATTTCGTTCTTTCAAGCTTGTGTGTGTGTTGTGCTGTGGTGTGGATATATGTATATGCTTTAATTCAAGTAATTTTGGAATATCTATTTGCATTAAGAATAGTCATTCTGGAAAGACTGTAAGTAAATTTAAATTATCATTAGAATTTCTAGACTACATACAAAAGTTCTCCAAAAGAAACTCCAGAAGTGTTGAAAAAAAACATAGCCATGAGCGAAGGAAAACGAAATACCCCAGAAACCTATAATGAAAAAAGGGCAACTGCACTTCAGATGTTGTGTTTGTGTGTTTTGTGCTGTGAATATATGTTAAAATCAGCAATTTGGAATATTCAGAAAACCTCAATATTTCCAAGATGTCCCATTCTGGAAAGAAATGTAAGTAATATCTGTGAAATCAATGTGTAAACTTAAAAGAACAAACAGTGTCATTGATGTGTTATGCATATTTAAGTAAGATCACTTTTGAAATCACAGTGAATTCACACACGATTTGTTTATTTATTTATTTATTGAACTTTAAGATCTTAAATATAGATAAATCAAAATACTCGGATGAGCTATGTATATGAGAAAAAAAAGTGTGTGTTTGAGGGACACCAGCATATAATTAAATTATTCAGAAAAGCCTAAACGCTGCCACCACTAGACTCTATTATACTTTAAGAATTCATTCCCATAGTCTTTTAACAGGAAAGAAGTACCCCAAACTGTATTGGATAATTAGTACTTTCATCTATAGACAACCAAAGACAAAACATGACGACAATGACGGATGTGTGTCACCTTGGGAAAATTTTAAGATATCTTATCTCAAAAATATCGCCCACAATTCCATAGGCAAACCAAAATACCAGAGACATATCAGAGACATGTTCCCCAGAAATTTCTAAACACACAACGTCACGATTCCTTATCTCTGAAATAACCCACAATGGTACTACTCGAACCAAACGCACCACGTGATGTCCCTGACAGAATGGGATTCTCTAGCTAAATTCCAAACATTCCAAGCTCTATCTTATCACTACCATCACCCATAATGCTATACGCAAGCCATTTACTTATCTACAACTCATAACAACAGACATCCACTAAACGGACGTCGCTTCCCCTTTCACCCTACCCCTATTTTGTTCATAGTGTCCCACCAATCACGCCACGAATCCTTATCCACTAATATATATTCCTTTTCCATTTAAAACAATAACGTCACTTATTTACAGCTAACAAATTACGTCACTTATCTTCATCTGATAATAACATACATCCATGACACGATTCCTTATCTTATCTTGGTCTTGTTCAAAGTGCCCCACCAATCACGACACGATTCCTTATCCACTAATTTATCTTCCTTTTCCATTCAAAAAATGGCGTCACTTATTTACAACTAAACATCTGCCCCCAGGGAAATTCCAAACTCATGACGTCACGCCACATTTCCATCACAATGACGACAATGAACTCATCATACAACGACGTCACGAATCCTTATCTTATCTTGATCTTGTTCAAACCGCCACCCATACTACTTGCGTATTTTACCCATAATGGCCGGTAAATCCAGGGCGAGATTATCATGCCTGACGTAACACATAATGCTGGGTCATCAAGAAAAAGATTTCAAGTTTTAGAACATTTTGTTGATGGGACAATCCCCCTTCCCCTCCCGATGATATCCTTGATTTCTCGTGATATCCTCCTAAAAAAACGTCAAGTCTGCTTAATTTCTTTTTCCTTAACGAAAGCCATTCTTTGACCTTTTCGGCAGTCAGTGTCCCTATCAAAGATACCTAGAATGTAAGTGTTGTTGATAAGGTATTGAAACGATTATCCATTCATGTTTCGTTGCCTTGTGAACAAAGTACCATATTTTCCAATTTGCTCAAAACCTCTCTTGTGAATAAAAATAAACTCTGCAATCTCGCAGGCTGACAGTTTCTCAGTCTGAAGGACTGAACTACTAATCATTCACTATTTCTTCTTTTGACAGACTAGTGTTCTTATATTCACAAAAGACTTGTTACATCTTTCTCCTACAATAGTTGGTATTTCAAAATAATTTCCGTCGAGTTTCTTAATAACTTTCTATTGTCCTGACTTCATTTTACGTAATTGTAAAAGATTTTGAGAGTAATCTTACCGTTCCTAGCAAACTGTAATTAAAATTTAGCTCCTCAATCTTTAATTAGCAATTTCCTTCACGCTGGCCTGCTCATATCCATCACACTGGCAGTTGGTTTATCAGAGCGAAACCCTTTCCGTAACCTGTTCGCACAACGTATTTCCTTGAGGATTGCTTATTCATCCAACCGACTTTACATTCATTATGAAATTTTCTTCTTGGGATAAACTTAAACACTGAATTATGCAAAAGTGTTCATTGTTATTTCCATTACATCACTTCTCCCAAGTAACACTTCTTAACTACTTTGAAGGAATGGACAGAATTTTCTTGAAATTTCATCTCCGGTACTTCCTAATTATCATCTCTTTCCGAAGTTAATTCCCTGCGAGGTCAGATAATCACTGTCCCAGGACTCGAGGTAATTAATACAGTGTACTCCATTCTCCCGATGCTATTATTAAGTCTGATCTTCCTTCCGCTCTGGTAGGATGTGAGTTTAGATGGAATTACGAAGAGGCGGCTGAGACCAGTATATAATTGCGTTTTCTCCAGCAGGTATGACTTTTTTTTTTCTTTTCCGGGATTAAAGATCCAGAGTTTCCGGAAGAAAAATCTCGCATCTCGTAGGTTCACGAACGTGTTATTTCAAACAAGTATATAATCCAAAAAAAAAAAAAAAATTACTGCTCATCTTATCATCAGCTGTTTCACTCAGCCACCAGCTAATCAGATCTTTCCCTATCTCGCTTCGGAATCCATTATAGTAACAATTCTGCTATGCACGCATCACGCTCTTCTCAAATTCGCCTCCACTCCAAGAGTAGAAATGTAAAGTCGTTCGAACAGTCTTTGCATTCAGAATGAACAACCAACGACAGAAAGCCTCAAGCATTATTGCATGCAGGAATGAGCATCCAAATCGAAGGCGGATAGTTGAGCAGCTATGGAAGAGCTTTACTGTTGCTTAGAATGATTCATTTCATCTTCAGGAGTAAATTGAAATTAAAACTTCTGTAACTTCTAATTCTAAAATAAATTGCTTAATATGGTATTCTGGTTTTCTTGATCTCCTTTCTCATTACTGGTAGGAAATCGAACCATATTATAAAGTTTTGCGTAAAATCACTGAAGGAATTAATCCTTGAAGTTCCTCCTGGAGTTTATGTAACGTTCTTTCAATGCAACAGCTGATTGTTGCTTTTGTTTAGCCTCCATAGCTCAACCAGAAAGCTTTGATTTAGATTGAATCTCCCCCATTTATATAAATGAAATCCTTTATCTTTTTAGATGTCTAAAAAGATAAAGGGATAAAGAAAATTTCCCTGTGGTCCGTTTTCTCAAAACAGAAAAAGTAGCCAAAAAATACACGCAGTTGACGGACATGCAGACTTTATGCAGAATATGAAGATTAGCCGCACCGTCACGGCTTTGATTCGGTTCGTATAAAGCCAACTTATTTGGTTGTAATATGAGAATGAGCCTAACACGTAGAGAGGAACATAAAGATAATATGCCTTGCTAACAGGTGACACAGCAGTTCACCTATTTATCCATATTATTTTAGTACTGACGACATTATGTGTATGGCCATGATATTGCTTAACTGGCGACATTTCAACGACCTACGAGGTCGAGGTTCTAGCAGATCAATGAATGTTTTTGTCCAGTAGGCACCAGTGTGAAAACGAAATCGTTCCGTGTTGTGCTTCTGAAATACTGATGAATTTTTTTTTTAAATATTTCTAAACACAAGCGGTCATAATTAATTATGAATAAATAAAATCAATCACGTTAATATACACCGACATTTTCCCTCTGAGGTCCGAACAGGAGTTCTCTTCTTTCAGTTTGGGTTTCGGGTTTTATTATTTGCAATAATAAAACCCGAACAGTTTCAAGTACATTTAAAATCCCAGTAGCAGACAAGATTCGGGAGAAATAGAAGAAACTCGGCGTGTGTGAGAAAGGAGGATGTTTGATGACATTCTTAAGAAATACTTAGTTGTCGCTTTAATCTGGAGATTTAATTTCTGAGGAAATAGCATTCTCAAGTTTTCCTTACGCATTTATACGAAAAGCTACTTTTTCTCAGTGTTCATAATCTGCACTTTGTCCTTGGGTTATAACTACATCTAAGTAGAGGCAAAAGGTCAAGGATACTGTGAGGTCTTGAGCGGATGTTAACTAACGAGTGTGCCATAATGATTAGTGAAATATTGGTCGAAGAAAGCAGTTCTGATTTTCCATCTGAAACTTATGCTGGGATATCTTAAGTAGGGTTAGGTTCGGGTTCTAAGTTTAATAAGTTTAGAGGGAATAAAAAAGCAGCTCAACGTTGCATTGTATAAATAATGCAATTCGAAAGATGATGACGTCACGCACAGGATAGTATTGGTACGGAATAACTATGACCTCAGTGTATTATTCATGGTCGAAAATAGCAGTTGAAGCTCCACGGGTAGATTTAAAAAGTAGCGTCCCATCATTTTGGCATCCTTAACAACCGGTCAAAGTCCCGTCTTATATCTTACTTCGATCTCACGCTGTGTCGTGTTACATACTCACAGAGAAGCATTTCTAGAACTCTTCGTATCTTTATCTCGACGATCACAAATATTCTACAAGAAAGAAATGGCTCTTTCTTAAAAGTTTGGCCAATTCAGTTTCTTACGTTACTTAATCTCGATAGAGGAAACGATGAGCGGTAGCGCTTGTTCTTACAATGATTCTTAGCGTGCGTAATCGACATGCATTTCCATATTCAAGTAATCCATATTCTGCAGGAATGGAGGAATTCATGTTTTGCAGCCCATTTTTAATTTATTAAGTCAAAATGATACTTTTCTTAAAATTTCAACATTTCATCTAGTTGCTAATTTTATTGACTAGATTAATGGGGAGGAAGAAAAAAAATGAGCTCTTTTCACGAGTATATTTTCCTGAATTTCAAGGTAACAGACTTGTTACACCCGATCATATAATAATTTCTCATTATCAAAACTGGTATCACGGCAACGGCTGACCCGTGACTACAATACTCCTTACTTAACACTGAAGATATCACGACCATAGAAAACTCAGCCGAAGATTTAAGAATAACGATTGCTCAAGATCCAAGTGAGAGCAGAAATTCGTTTTTATGTATTGAGTTACACATAACTGTATGTTATAACACATATTTTAGTGATGGTTTTAAATGGGGAAGGATATTTATAAGAGGTTTCAGAAAGGTGAATCATCCGGCCTCAATGCAGAGATGGCGGAACAGTCTTTTATGTGCGCACAATTTTCTTCTCGTGTACTTTTCAACAGAAAAATAAAATTTTTCCATTTGCATAATTATGTGTTAATTAAGTTACCCATACTGTTTACAATCGGCAATTTTTTTTAAATGGCTGTTTCTATTTTTTTTTAATTCCAATTTTTATGGCTTTGCAATGTGTTGTTATATCCTGCCCTGATTAGGGTGTTATAATTCTCCAAACCTCCCCTACTAAGTGTGACATTAGTATAGTAGTTAGTGTCAACCATATAATGGTCCCGAAACTTTGCCTTAGAAGCCTCACATTCTTCCTCTTTAGATCAGTTTCGGATATTTCAGCTACTTCACACCTCCATTAAGGATTGCGAAAATCGCCTTCCACTTTTGGCTGCATTACTATAGTACTGCAACTTATTTTCTTGTTATCTGGAAGTGTTTCTAATTACGTACGTTGCTTTTATTTTTTAATAACACCATTCTTCTTTCCCCTTCCCTGCACTATATGAGCAATTCCTTTAGCATTAATCCGAAAAACTCCTTTTGGTAACTTGGATCATCGAGAGTAATTTCCGTCCTTCCTTCCTAAACGTTGTGCAATATACAATCTTAAATCTCTCCTCATAACTAGCATTTTAGAATCCTTTTGATTGAAAGATGATGATGATGATGATAAATGCCTTAATTATTCATCTCTCTCATCACTCAGAAATCAAGTGACCGAATTAGTTCATAAACTCGTGCGGTCTAATCAAAGCCTCTTAAAGTGGACCAACATTCATTCTCCCTAGTCTTTATTATCAGTGTCCTCTTTACAGCAGCAGCGATTTCGTCCAAATTTTTCTGAAATGTCTCCTGAACTTGAGTCCATATCCACTCTTATTCCGAATTTCCCTTAGGGAAAAAATGCATTTCTGCACTTTCGCTAAAGCGCAACGCCTTACGCTTAGCAATTAAAACATCGATTACATTGAACAAGTCTCATTATGTTTAACTCTGATCATCAAGATTCTCAAGTAATAATATAATTTCACGAAGACAGTAAAGAAGCAGCATGAGTACACCTAGAGCTCGTAATAAATCACTGCAAATGACTCGGAGTTCAACCGTTAACACTAACACTTGCTCTCTCTCTCTCTCTCTCCCTACACATATATATAAACCAAATCATGTTATAAAATATCTTTCACCATTCGTACGATTCAAGAACTTTCTATTGATTCAAACCAACTCAGGCTTCCAGTAAAGAGGAGCGGGTTTACATCATGTGGCGACTGCATTTACCACCTAAAGACATTCAAAGGCATCCATGATGGCCCTCTTGAATAAATAGTTCAAGCTAGCCTTGTCCGAGTGGATATTGCTTCTCTTCCCAACGTGGTTCGAACCATCAGTATCAGTGAAAAAAAAGAGGCAACGTTAATCGAAACTTTATGGAAATAGTATCTTGTTGATATAATACCGAGACGAGGAAAACCAAAACCATTTTTATTAAAATGTTACATTCAGGCAAGAGTAAGATTCAGCAGTAAACTTCTTGAATGGAAGGACTCCAGTACTGTCAGATCTTACACTTCGTTCTTTTATTCATTATCACTGCAACAATTTGTGAACATTTTGGTCCTGATAAATAACGCATTCCCATGAGAGTGCGTAACAGGGATTTATTATTGGTATTTTGTAATTTAATTTCTTAAATATGCTGTAAACATATCTGTTGAATATATTATATTGCTCTCTCTCTCTCTCTCTCTCTCTCTCTCTCTCTCTCTCTCTCTCTCTCTCTCACACACACACACACACATTTTTTATTATTTAACTTGATAAAACATGCATTAGAAGATAGGTAACAAACGGACTATTTACATATTCCAGAAAAAAAAGATTTTCCTTTCGGATATGCAATAGAAAATGCAATAAATGACTCAACATTACAGTTCAGTTTCACTTTTAGTTATCTTTCAGATGAAGTGTATTGTCGTCGGCAATCCAGAACAGGGTACCAGTTGGGTTCCACTCCTCTATGAATTTCGCGACAGTTTTTGTTTATTTGTAGTAATCAAATTCCAGTGAAAGTCTGCTTTGTAGTTTCCGACGGAGGCTATACATGAGGGTTTGTGCCGATTCGGTGATGGATGGGTGGTGGTTATTTCTTGTGTGTTTTAAGTAGAAGCTGTAGATAAAGAAGAAATTGCATATTCTGTGTCTGTTTTCTTCTGTATGGACTAAATTCCAGTAGTCTTCTTGGCTGTGTGCGTAGTTACAGGTGCTAGAGGCAGTATTCAGGACATAAGTGATCATCGCTTTGTTTGCAGGACAGGTTAGATATGTGTGTTCTAAGGTACCTGAAACTTCGCAGAATAGACACAGATCCGTTTCTCTAAGTTGAAATTTGTAGAGCTTAGGAGTTGGCAAGATGTTATACCATAGTTTCCACTGTATGTTAAAATCTGGTTTGGCACACTTCGATTTATTTGGAAGATCCTACTGAAACCTGGGTGGTATGTACAGCCTTATAGATGAGAGGGTTAAGAATGAATATACGAAGGGCGAAGTTAGAGGCACTGACATGAGAAAGTGGCATATTTTCTTGTAGTTGGAGGGAAGAATTGGAAGTGAGGCTTCAGACTGTACAAGATGAAATATCGGCTCTGAGCAGTTTCTAGAAGGAATACGGATTCCCTGAGGTGTAGCGATATCTGGATAGGCTTTTATAATGGAGGCTTGCAGCTGTTGATATTGCTTTTCAGTTTTTGGGTTCTTCATTGGTAGGCTTGTGAATGCTTTCCACTTTAGGGTCTGGGTCAGGAGGTACCCTATGATTCTTATTCCTGCCCAATTCCATGTAGGGAAAAGAAAGGGCTGGCCGGTTGTGAGACTTGTTATGTTTCTGTTTGAAAATAGTGGTTCTGTAAGTACAGCTGACTCTGTTGATCCTGTTAGTGTGTGATGAAGTTCAGTGTTTTGCCACCGCTGTAGAGCATCTCTGTAAAAATGCGGTAGTTTAGGAGGAGATGGTGTAGAACTGGCCATTCGGAGGACTGCGGAAAGTGTATGTCCTCTAGTGGATGATTTCCTGATGTAATCGAAGGTGGTTACATAAGTATGATTGCAATGAAGTGTCTTTAGGAAGAAGATTATACTGAAGGATCTAATCTTGTTTTCAAGGGAAATCAGGCCTTGACCTCCCTTATTGAGTGGCTTGCAGAGTTCAGGGTATGTTGTCCAGTTAGTATTATTCCCGAGGAAACGTTTGATTGCCTTTTGAATGTGGTGGAGAAATTCTTCAGGGGGTATGAATACTTTGAGGATATGCCATAACAAACTCGCAGCCATCTGGCTAACTATTAGTACTCTTCCTCTAAGTGAAGACATGGAACGAATGCTGTTCCATTTAACTAGCACATGTTTAAATCGGTTGTGCAGCTGTGTCCAGTTCAGTGTGTTATATATTTTGGTGTTGCTAAGGTGCACACCTAAGTATATTTGTCCTTCACTTGACCAGGTACATTCGATCGGAGAATCATTTCTAGTCTTCCGTCTGCCTGACCACAAGCCAGTGGTTTTTGCAGAATTTAATTTGGCCCCTGAGGCTTCTGCATATAGACTGTGTGCTTTCTCGGCTACTGTCATTTCTTCTTCATTTCGGACTATTACCTTTACGTCATCGGCATATGCTGATAGAGTTATTTTTTGATATGGCTTTATTATGCTGGTTCGTTTGGAGATGATGGTGTCGTGTACTCTTTTTAAGAAGGGTTCCATGGCCAGTGTGAGACATCCTTGCTTGATCCCTCGAGAGTATGACAAAGTGCGAGTGAGCCTGTTGTTGATTTTTAAACAGACGTGTGCATCTCTGTATAGCAATTGCACTGTTTCAATGATGAGAGGACCATAGCCAAATGCCTTTAGGACTTTATACAGGGGTACTCGTGCTCTACCCTGTCGAAAGCCTTCTCCTGATCAAGGCTGACGAGTGCTAGGTTTTCATGTTGGCTGTTTGCGATGTGGATGAGATCTCTTATTAAATGGAAGTTATCATGTATTGATCTTCCTGGAACAGAGTACGTTTGATGTTGACCAATAACTTCAGGCAGTGTTGACTTTATTCGGTTTACTATAACTTTGGAAATGATTTTACAATCGGTATTATTTAGGAGATTAGACGCCAGTTTCGGGTATCCGTGTAGTCTCCCTTGTTTGGTATCAATCGTGCTACTGAGGTCGTGACGGATTGTGGGAGCCCACTGAGGTAGGCTTCTTGCACTGTTTTGAGGAGAAGTGGTTCGAGTTGATTCCGGAAGACTTAGAAAAAGTCTGACGTGAGACCATCGAGGCCAGGAGATTTATTCTTTGGCAAGAATGTGCATGCAATTTTCAGTTCATCTAGCGTGATTTTGTTTTCTAAGTGGTTCCGATCTGTTGCAGAGATTTTTTTTGTTTCTTTCAGTATTTCGTGAATGGCATGATGGGATGTTCCTGTGGAGCTGTATGAATTCTTGTAGTATTGTAGGATTTCAGAAGTGATTTTACTTGGATCTTCCGTGCTGCTGCCATCTTGAAGTCTGATAGCAGAGAAGGAGTTTGCTGCCTGGCATTTTTTTTCCAAAGAGAAAAAATATTTTGTGGGGGCATCTGAAAGATTTATTTGTGTATACTGCTATCTAAGTAGGGCACCTTTTGTAGATAATTCTGAGTGTCTTTGCATGGCTTGGAAGGCTGAATTATATTCAGGGCTTTCTTCTGGGAGATACTTGAGCTGTTCTTCAAGTTGTCGGATTCTAATGTTCCTCTGTTGATTTTCTGGTGACTATAGATCTGCGTAAAGGATTTTATTCGTGATTTTAGGTGGGCCACCATGTTTTCATTGGTTCTGTATCCACTTTCGAGTGAGTGAGGTTGGTTATTAAAGCCTGAGTGTTTATTATGTAATCTGGATCTTTCAGGAGGGTATTATTGAAGATCCAATAGGCATTTCTAGATAGATAGATGGATAATGTATAAAGCATTATTTTATATTACGTAAACAAGGAAATATCATATACTGTCATACAAAGGGATATTCCGTAATCAAAATTTGGATTAGGTTTTTGCACACGCATGCACATTAATATTGGTTTCTTTTCATATTTTACCATTTAGTAATAATAATGAAATATATAATTTCAATTTACTTTATTAATAAAAACGAAATTATCATTAAAAAAGAACACATCATCAAGCACTAGCTTAACAGTGAAAACTAAGCTGTTCAAATCGTATCCACTGTGTATCGTTTAGACGACGATACTGACCTTGGAATTAAATCTTCCTATTATTATTGTATTTGCATAAAATATGGAATTGTAATGAACAGAATTGAATTTTTGATTGATATTTATATTAATTAGAATTATGATCACTGTTATAACATTCAAACTGAAAAAAAAAATAAAATAGTTAGCGAACTCAGTGCCAGCCCGATTGCTGGACAAACTACGTTTTTGTGATACGACATGAGTCGCTACTTTTGGAATGTGCTGACCATGAATTTCCTTGGTCTGAAAGAAAAAAAAAAAAGAGGGTAATAACTGGCCCCAAGACAGCTCTCCACTGGGCAACTAACTTCGACTGATGAGACCTAAATACAGGTTGAAACTGGGTGCGACTCTCGGCATAATGCACGGCATGACACGTCTGAGAAAGAAGGGTTTGTGCTGTGCATGATTGTGAAATCGACTGCCCCCCCCCCCCCGACACACAAGACGTGTGCAGGGAGCAGTTGAGTGTAAAGATATTTCACGTACAATTGGATATGATTGGAAATCTGGTCTTTAAAATGTTGACTTTTTCGGAATATTTACTACTATGAATGTTTGCAATATTTTATCTTGAAAAATATAAAGATTTTGGAAGTAATTCCGATTATTCATGTAAGAACGGGGGGAAAGAAACGCGATTAATTGATTTTTTTTAGTCGAGATGGTCTGCAGAGAAGCTATATTTACTACGGTGGATTCAGAAATGAGGAAGGTCAAGGAAGAGTTTGTAGATCATCACAGCAATGCGGTAGAGCAGCTCGAAAAAAAAAAAAAACTGAATTTAACATCATCTAATAGCATGCGTCTTAAAATTATAGTTAGAATTTAATTACTGATTACACCTTTAGTAATTATTAATCATATGTAACTTTAGATATTTAAACCTCATAGAAGAAGGTCGGCTAGTAAGTGAGGAAAAGGCAGAATTTGTGTGCGACATAAAAAAAGACTAAAAAGTGAAAGAAACATTTCAGAGGACGAAGAAAAAATTGCAAACTCTTCCAAAGTAATAAAGTTTCGAGAATTTGACTTGCTGTATTCGAATCTACACGCAAGCGCTAACACTTCATTTGATCTGAAACGTCTTGAAAAGAGAACATCAAAAGTAGTCGAAGTTCTGACGGATTCGGAACCGTCTTGCTGCTTTGACGCAGCCTTTCGCACGCTTCGCAGATATGACAATTTTCGTACCACCGAGTTTATGGGACTGATGAACGCACTTATGACGAGCATGCACAAATGCGGTGAGAGCGCCAGGAGGCATAAATTTCCAGGATGTCAAAAGGAAACCCGCAGATGACGTCATGGGAAGAGGGGTTCGAATTAGATGGCTTCGTTCGTGGGATAAAAGTGACGCAAGATAACGTTTGTTTGTTTATCCGGAAAAGTTTCGAGTTTCAAGTGGAGGTGGCGTTTTGCTTCTTCCTGTTATTTACTTTACGTAATCATTGCAATGGTTATTAAGAAGCACACGCGCATTAGAGAATTATCTGCTGATTATTATCCGTCAGAAGTAGATCCTCTCCTGTCCTATCACGATTCGCGATTACGTGCAATACTTTGTTTTCATAAATCACACAGTGGGTTGGTTAATTGGGGGGGGGGGTTTGATGGAATTACTTTATACTATGAAGAGAGAAAGCTGGTTTTGCTCTGCAAAATCAGCTTGGTATCTTTGAGGTGTCTGAAGTTTCTCGAGGAAGTTAGTGGATTATTTCAATAGATGTAGACACGCAAGCAAACATCGGAAAGTATAGCCAGGGTTTCACTATAACTCCCCCCCCTCTTTTTTTTTTTTTCTAATCGCACAGAGATTAGAAAATAGAGAATAGGTGTATATAGATATTCTTTTCCTCATAACGTGGCATATAGTACAGATTTCGATATCTGGAAGGAAACTAGTGAAGTAAAAAAAAAAAAAAAGATCATTCTTGACAGCCTGCTTTTCTAGATATTTCTGAATGCTGTTCGAGCTTTCTGCTTTGTTGTACTCTGCTATAACCACCTGCTGTAGCAGTTAATCCAATTCACAAATGTGTTCGACTGATTGCTTTTCCTTACTAGCCCCACTATCAGAGAAATCGTTCCCAGACTTCTTGCGAGAGTAGATAAAAGAATTTTAGGGTGGAGGATTTTTTCATGGTGATAGTTTTACTACCCGGAATATCCTTTTTGTGGAATGCACCGTAAATTACACAGTGCCATCCTTAATCGCCGTGAAAGAGTTAAATAGAAATCCTGAGGATCTTATTAATTCTAGTTTCTTAATCTCGTCTTAACATATGCAGAAGAATTGAAGGTGCGAGTCAAAACGTGTAGTTTTATTCATCTGATTGCAGGATTGCTTGTCCTTTCATAGAAGCAAATGAGGTTGACTTTGAAAGAAACGGGGTTTTTTTTCCTTGAAACTGATCAACCGTGGAACACACGGGTGAATAAGTGCATGCAATTAAATACTAGGATTAGGAATATTGCCAACTAGTAGGCCGTAGGAATGCACTAGCCCTCGGATATAGCGAAAGAGATGGGTTTGCAAAAAAAAAAAAAAAAAAAACCTAATAAAAGAAAATTCCTTCAAACTTAAGTTTTTATGCATTTTTTCAGCATGAATATTTAAGAACCTATTTGATTAAGCATTTCGCTTGCATTAAAAATGAAGAAGTGACGAAACCCTTGTTGCATTTTATGTGGATTGTCGGATAATGAAATAAAAGTGGTAGCAAAATTCACATCAAAGTGAGCAGCATTTTGAAAATAAACAGACCTCAATGTTCAGAGTATTTCATCGTGTGCGATGATATCACCCTTCTTCTGCACTTACTGTTTGAATGTGAATATTATCAACAAATGATTCATTAAAACACATGAAAGGAAGCGAAATCGCCAATTAAATCAAGGAATTCTCTAAAGGTGAGCTCTCAACCCTCCTTGTGTCATAACAAAGGTGTCTAGAAATCCCATATCATTCCACGATATGGGATTTGTAGTCTGTCATTGATCCATCTGTCTTTAATGACACCCGATCCCAGATCGGACTTTAACCCCACGAGTACATGTTCCCCACACATTTTATCACTTTTCTGTGTTGTACTTAATAAACTCTGCCAATTCAAGGTTTATTAACCTTTGCATTTTGTCACTTGACAAACTGCTTTCCCACTTTGCGTTCCTATCAGTTCAACGAGCAATTCCATTGTTAACAGCTGCGGTTTAAAGGGGGGTGCGTTTTCTTTCTAGCAAGGTTATATCACTGACAAGGATGCCATTTAAATACTTATGGAAAATGATTCTCTACAATAGACAGTGATATGAAATAATTTTAAAGTAATTTAAAATTATATTACGATTGGCTGAAAGGCCCAGTTATGGTAATAACTCATTGGTATGGTGATAACATTCAAGTAAATCGTGTGTCTCCATTTCTTCGCTACAGCGCTAATAAGGTGCAGATTATAGTGTTGATAATTAACTGCATAATTTCCAGAAAATCCCCATAGCTAAGAAACCCAGAATCTAAATGTAAATTTCGCCTTTAGTTTTTCTGAGTGCTGTGACAGAAGGTTCTTGTAAAAAGCAGGAGAGCATTTCCGCACTTTCTCCTGGAGTTTTTATGCGATGTACATTTGATCTCGTGATTCATTCACTACTCAGCACTGCGTTTTCCGACGGTCAGCTGTACAATCAGGACGGCTTCGGCACCACGCAAGTCGACCCGCGTATTGTTTGTTCACGGAAGGGCTGCGTAAAAGCCAAACAAAGAAATGTATCTATGTGAAGTGCACTGCGAACACTTTCTCAATATTGCTTTATCAATTTTCTTAATAAGGCAGTAGCTCCTTAAGATGGTTTCTTAATGAGAAATAAACACACCACACACACACACACACACACACACACACACACACACACACACACACACACACACACACACACACACACACACACACACACACACACACACGTTCTATATCAATAATAATAAACTATTGAGGAAAATACAGTAAGGAAATCTGATTCCTTACCCAGCTCACCCACTGTAGTTACAAAGGAACAAACAGTAAGCGATTTGTATATCCGTGTATTTCTAATTTGAAAACAGCCAACGTTGTTAAAATGAAAATACAGATAAACACGGTCAAACCAGCAATATGCGCACACAGCAGATTACTGTTTATATGTGCCAGTGCATGCAAGAGCTAGACTATGTAACTACACCACGATACGTGCATGGTCAGCCACAGCTGTAGTGGCCCATTTGTTAAATGACCACATCGCTTCACCCATCCCCAGAAACAGACACAACTTAATATAAACTTCTTTTTGCTTAAAAAAAAGATCAAGACAATCGATCTCTAAGTTGGAATATCTTAAAAGTTTTGTGCGTTTCCCGTGTCTAAAGCTGCCTATCACAGCAGACAAAACTGGCATCGGAAGATAATTATTTTCATTTCGACTTTCCTCGAGATGGTATATCTTGATCCGTACGAATTACAGAATTCTGCTGTATATGTAGCATAAACATTAATGGGGGGAAAATTGTCTGAGTTCAGATATTATGTTTTTAGGAAATAATTAAGAACATTTAGACGAAAACAATCCCAAATTAACAGTGCAGAAGTGGTTAATAAATTTCCAGTGATGTGAAGAAGACAGAGCAAGGGCGATATCACAACTGTGCTCCAACGAGGTCCACTCCCCTCCTCGCTTTGTATTTATGACATTAAAACGAAGCAGTTTCAACATGTTCAACAATGTTAATTATTTATCAAAACACCATCATGAATTGAAATTTCAGCAATCAACAATAATTTATAATTATCACCAATATTAATAACAATTCCACATCTTTAAATGACCACCTTTCATAAGAACTGCCATCAAGTGAACTAATCAACTACATCAATTGGTACACAAATACTAATTGCGTATTAATTACGTCGTTCATCCAATTACTCTGTTGACTCATCTATACAGTAATTATAGCAGTTAATAATGTGAACAATGCTAATTACTTATATTAACCATCCTTATTACACTACATTTAGGTTCTTTATGATTATATTAATTTGATCTTATTGAACTTACTTTGCGAATATAACCTTCATAAATTCGTGTTTGACTTCAATAACTGCAGAATGCAATTTCTAGTCAATACTGATGGAGGAAGGTTGTTCAAAAAAAAAAAAAAAAAAACAGAAGGAATAACAAGGGATAGTAAGTGCATTGAATTCGAAGTTGCAATACATATAAATCACTTCTAATTCAACCTTGAGAAAATAGTGGACTTTTGTTGGTCAGTATCCATGGGAATATCTGAACAGGGCAATAGCGGCCGAGTATCTGCGTAACAGATGCGAGAAATGCTTCCCTTTTGGCTAATATAACACCGGCTTTGTATTTTTGAGCATTTTGATCTGTCTAAAATGGAGAGCTTAAGTTTAGACAGAGAAGGATGATTTTTATGCGAGAAGGTCATAATTAATAGACATCGTGGGCAGTGGTCGAAAAATACACTGAGATTTAACGTAGAAGGCGAAGCTTTATTTTTAAATGGTATTCTAATACTCACTGCGTAATATATGTTTGCCTGTCAAATATAGTCGTTTTTTTTTTATCTTGATTAATTACGTTCTTCTCTCCAAGAATTAGAGTGAAGAGGAGAGATAAATGATTAGGAGGTGCAATTTTCCTTTGTAGTTGGCGGCTCGCCTTTCTGCTAAACTAGATAATACCAGTGAAATAACAGGGGGAAAGAAGCAAGCTCTGACAAGATATCTGTGGCTCACATTGAGGGACAAATGAACACAGACGTATGCGAAAAAGTAGATATGCTTTCGTGGACCATTAGGAAATCGAAATATCTGCCTAATGCAGAGCGATGCCCGTTCAAAATACGTCACTGTGCGTGACGTGCATCATCAGCGGCCTAATGGTTCGAGGATAACGTACAGCGAGTAGGTAGCAGTGATGAGGGACATTAGTGAAAAATACCAACCGTCTAATAACCTACTATAAAATAAATGTTCTGATAAAGTATGGTGAAGTAGCCAATGAAGACATTATTAGGATGATTGCCATCGCTGATGCGCAACAAAGCTGAAAAGTAAGCTATACGAGGAGACTGACCTTTGAACTCTATACACATACAATAATCTATACCTAATTTGAAAAGAAAAAAGAAATGAAACACTTACCTCTTTTGTATTCCCAGAAGTTCCCTGAGGGTAGGGTTAAATTTCCAGAGGCCGCTCCTCCTCCATCCAGTCCTGGGGAGCGTCGATTCTTTCACGTAACGTAACAAGGTAATGAATTCTCCTTTGTCGGTTTTGTTGCCGTTAGCCGGTGTAATGGACCTATCGCTGGGAGGAGCAACTCCTCCTTCGAACAGACTTCCGACACCTTCATTACGCGATTTCTGGTCGCCTGAGGGAATCGCCGACGGCCTGAGGCTAGAAGAATTAACCGCTTCTTTGGACACTTTGGTCGCCTCCTCTCTGTTCAGAAACCTCCTCTGGATGATGGCTGCTGCCGTCTGCTGACTTTCTCCGAGCGTAGAAGAGACGACCTTCAGTTGCAAGGCGACCTGTCTAAGATTGGTCTCGAGCATAAAAATCACAAACAGGCCGCCGAAGGACACAGCGAAAGCAGCAAGGAGACGCTGTTTCAGTTTCATTCCTTTATTGCGAGAGCGTGGAGTGTCGACTGCAAACGCACCTGGGAATGGTTTCTGGCATATATTTAGAAAGTTCCATTCGATTCATTGTCTCTGCTGTAGGTGAGGAAGCTTCGTCGGCGGCTATGGTCGTCATCTTTTATCGGTTGAGGTGGCCCGACACTCCTGCCGACACGTCGTTGCGACCGAGCGTTTTTCTATGGACTAAAGAAACGGCTGCGAAATCCTTTTCAGAGTTGCCTGCGAGTAACCATAGCAACGTTTAACTCCATTGTGTCACAACAGCTTCAACATCGACCTTGTCAGGAAGTGCACGTGCGTCGGCTCCGCAGTTTCATTCTGCTATATTACTGTGTCCCGTGCCTTGGCTGCAAGAGAACGTTCTTGTGGCTCTCCAGCGAACGTTGGCAGAAACCCAGGTTGTAGGAGATGACGGTGGAGATGAACATAACTCTTTCACCTGGCGAGGGAGGGGGAATCACTCACTAAGGCAGGTAGGTCCTACAGGAGGTGCTGGCATTCAGAACCGATGTGCCCTGGAATGAGATGTAGGCGGGCGTCAGTGACGTAATTACTTCCAAGGACATGAGAAAAGCATTACACGTCATAAAGTCTAATGTAAACACGTGAGGTGTCACCGCGCAAGACAATTTCAAGAGGAGGTAGGGCGTTTGCTACGAATGAGATTTGTTTCGCTCGCTGAGACAGGAAGGAAGGCCGCACTTTAGTGCATTAAACCGAAAAAAAAAAAAAAAAAAGACAGACAAGCTCATAGGTGTTAAGCTGCTAAGAAAATTTAAATTTCTTGCTAAAAAGTGGAATAAGCAAAGGTGAGGTTATTTATTCAGTTGCCATATCACTTGGAAATGAGCGTCTACACAGTCCAATGGGATGAACTTTTTACGCAAATACAGTCGCTACATACACGTACCCCAATGTAGTGGTGCGTCCTTTCCTACGCATTTCTTAGACATGCAAGAAACTCTGCGATTAAGAAGCACGACCAGCTGTTGATTTTGCTAACAGTGCTAATTTCTATTTCATCTGTCCGCACTACACTG
This sequence comes from Typopeltis vanoorti, assembly GCF_054136105.1. Lineage (NCBI taxonomy): Eukaryota > Metazoa > Arthropoda > Arachnida > Uropygi > Thelyphonidae > Typopeltis > Typopeltis vanoorti. Next base: position 112,395,604 of record NC_143562.1, on the reverse strand, counting down.
CATAAATGCATTCATTTTTAAATGTCGTGACAGAGACTAATTACTTAACTGTTTGAAAGCACATCCGCGTATAACATTACATCTGAAAAGGGATGCGCGATGAAGAGTTCGGTTTCGACGTTTATCAGATTACAAGGGAATTCGATATGTCAATTCAGTGTGTACAACTCATAGATTTACTACATCCCATCCATCACGCATCATTTATGGCAGGTGGAAGCTTATCGTAAGAAACATAAATTGCATACTTATCACAGGTATATCACATGACCACACACTTTATGGCAGGAATATTAATAAGGGTACATGAAATTAAATGTGAAGATTTTTTGATTACAAAAGTCTGTGTAAAAAATACTATTACAGTCGCTGAGGCTGAATCCGAATAATCTAATTCTTATGTAAAATACTTGTTTTAATTGGCAGCTGTTGGTTTGTATCGGATAAAAGGATCTGAATACTTTTTCACTGTGATCGACTCGTTTTAAACTGTTTCAGCTATCATAAGCCACGAAACAAAAAATACAACCGCTGTCTTATCACTATGTATTTAACTCTTTTTAGCAGTTTTATTATGAACACTTAGTACCTGGATATTTTTTCCCTCGAAGAAACGGCATGAAGTTTATATTGTGAAACAAAAAAAAAAAAGAAAAAAAAAACAATTTGTGCAATGTTGCACATTTAGCATTTAGTTTAACTCATTTTTAAATATTCAATAAATTTGATAGAAAGTTTGGACTTTTTAAATATGCACATGAAATATATGGCGTGTGTGTGTGTGTGTGTGTGTGTGTATATATATATATATTGTATTGTATTTAACATATATATTCAACCAAAAAAATCTCAAAACACTTATTGTCCTATTTAAAGCGGGCATCATTAACACACGTGATGGTTTTTTTCCTACGCAGCACCAACGGCTCTCAAACTAAAATCCGCAATCAGCCCTGAAGATGCAGAGCACAAAGAAATAATCAGACGCCCTTAATCGGTGATTTAAATCGCAGTCACAGCAACCTGGAGTATGAAGCTGAAAGCAGTTTGGAACGCCAAAATGTCAATCCACGGAGACCGGAAACGAATCGTTCACCAGCATACAAGTATCGCAACTGTGACCGAAGCATTACTGCTATTATTCAACTGTCGAAATAACGGTAAGATTTCTAAAAATTGCTTCCAGTAGAAAGAATAAATAACATTACATGCAATCCAGCAAGTGATTTTTGTCTTTCACGTATCATTTACAGTTGACACCGGCTCTGGAAAATATGGAGTTAGTATGCAAAAATTTGCACTTTACTGGTCGCTCGAAGTTAGACTTAAGTTCAAGTCTAGTCGCCGACTGGCGGAACTTTTTCTAAGCCTTTCTTCGACCGATTCCCGAGTTAGTCGATCTCTGGCACGGGCAAGCGGGTTTTTACTCCCGGAAACTCGTTTTTTTTTTTTTTTTTTTATCCCGTAAACTCAAGAAAATCGACCGTAGTACCCTCATTATTTCAGACAGTAACATATCTTGTTAGGGTTAGGTACCAAGAGATGGCAGCACTTGTTTTCCAGCCTCTTCATCGGTGGCAGCTATAATTAGTGATAGACATGCGCCAGTTATCTCTGATTAGCTACCGGTGGAGATTGAACTGCCCACTCAGTCTCCAAAAGCTAGATAGGGCATAAAGGCCTCGCCTACTCCCTATAAGGGAATAAAAGGCGTTAGCCGTTTTATTTATTTTTATTTTTTATTTTTGAAACGGACTTTTAAATTCACTACAGTAAAGATACCCAACATGTGAAAAGAGGAGTTTCAACGTCATATTCATCCAATTTCCTTATTAGAGAAGAACTCAACGTTCTTCGACTCTATCTCTGGACGATCAAGACACGGAGATTCCTCCCCCCTCGTTGGTCTAAACTGTTGCGAAACATAAACTACGTTACTGTTACAGCTGTCAAGTCAGAGAGTTACCCAGAATTATCCAACGTCATCTTGTTCACCAGAAGAGGGAATTTATTGTGCACATAGTTTTGTAAAAATGAGGTTGTGTATGTTCTTTTTGCTTTCGGGTAGCTTTGAGACGTAATAGGACAAACCACCCCTCCGTCAATAACCCCACGGACAATAACCCCCTGTTTAAAACCCCCCATATAAAAAACCGTGTAAAAAAACTGGACATTAACCCCGGTATAAAAATAAAAACTCCTTAAATAAATTTCCTTGACCCAACAAACGATACAAAAAATTATTTGACAAAATAAATCTTTCAATATAAATTTGACAAAAAAAATTAACAAAAAGTTATTTGATGCAACAAAACATGGATACATATTCAAATTATACTAACACTTAATATGTATATTTTAGGATATAGATAAAAAGAAAAATTAATTCATTTAAAATATTGAATCTTTTACAGGAAATGTAATTTAATATTATTAATTAAGCATTAATACTTAGAAAGAAAGATTGTGTGCTATCCCACGTAGATAGTCAATAATGCTACGATCACGGTAACTGCGAACCATGGGAGGAATCCGTGCATTTGAATCAGCATACTTCTTTCTCGGAGTTTGTGATGGATGACCGGCCAACAGTTGAGTCCACTAAACTTGTAATGCTTGTTCTCTTTGGAGGAATCCAATAAATTTTCAAATGGTGGGATGGAAACTTCCGCCATTGGACAGGAAACTTCTGTGCCATCCTTGTACTGAATTATTTGTTTTTGGTAATTCATCTTCGGATCGTTGATACATATTCCACATATTGATGGCATAAGTTGGTTGCCGTCGTCAATGGCGTTGTGGTCTTCCAATGTAAGAATCTTCGAAATAATCTGCGACCAGTAAGCTTTTTGGAAGTAGAAATTCATACAATTCTTCAAAACCACAGACAACTTCATCTGTCGGAACAAATGCAAGAGCCAGCAACATTCTTAATTTCAATGCGAAGTCGGAATCTTATTGCTAACGTTGTTGCAAACCATTCTCTTGAATTTTCTGGTGGATGTTCTGACTTAGATGAAAGAATCATCCTTTAATTTCACTGCCTGGGAAACTTCTTTCTAAACTGTTTATAAATGCCAATTCAAAATCGATCATGATGCTGATTGGCTTCAAATCGCCATTGAGCATAATTAATGTCTCAAACCGTTTAATATATGTATCCTGAGTTTTGTTTGGCAGTAATGCATAAACACACGGAATGGTTCGTCCGTTAACTAGTGTATGAATGGTATACAGTTGAAAAAAAAAAGCGGAGGAGCAGTTTTGAAATTCCCATCCAGAAACCAGTGAGATGTTGTTTCCAAGAGTCTGAGATTGTCATGGATTCCAAAGATTAATAATCTGTTGTTATTGTCTGAACCAGAATCAAACTAAAGAAAATCTTGGCCATCATGTGTAACTTTGTAATGATCTGGAACATTCATCTCACCAACATTCGACAGAACAGGTAATGGATTATTAACAGCTTGACGGTGACGTCTGACATTTGCGACGTACAGTAAATGATGAACTGTCGGCAACTTGGCTTTTGCATCTTCACTTATCGTTGAAAGAGATTGGGTGGTAATTTGCTGCGGTGTTTCTTTGGTTTCTTCCGCCAGTCTTTTAATTTGTTGAACTGCTTTGAGAACTTCTTGTTGTGCTGAATCTGGACCATGAGAATGATCGTTTAACACTCCACAAGCTCTTTTGCACGGAGTTTAATTTTAGCTTCAAATGTAAGTTACTTATTTATACACAAATATTAACCATAATGTTTACAGTAATAAGACGAAACTGGTTGAAAATTATTTGTTGGCGGAGATTCCTAATCCTATGATCTTAACGTAAATCCTTCATGATGGTCATAACAGTTAAAATTACAGGAAATATTAGTCTTTTTTTCCGAATTCTTTGATCCGAATTATTTGACATATAATTCGGATCAAAGAAACTACAGGTAAATATTATTAACAAAATTACGTGATACTAGGAATGTGATGAGTCCCTTTGATTGTGCGTTCAAAGATAACATCCGAAGAAGATTAAAATTGTTATTTTGCATTCTATTTTTTATTTATTTTTATTTTTTATTTTTTTCATATTTAATTTCATCTACCGATATTTCAAATGGGAGGGTTCGTTGTCTTGGTTTTTTTGCATCGGGTTTTAATGTCCGGGGAGTTTTTTTACACGGTTTATTTATTTATTTTTTAAACAGGAGGTTATTGTCCGGGGGGGAGTATTGTCCAGGGGTAATTGTCCTAGAAGCCGCTCTAAGATTCTGCCCTTGAATCTAGGCATTTATAAAAAGAGCACATAATTAAAATTTGCTACACCATAAAGTATAATCTCCAATGATTAACTATCATACGTGTGATGCAATATACGACATAAAGAAAACTGCTCCATTCGTGAGTCCAAGAGAAGAGAATGATTTATGCTTATTACAGTATACGCAAACATTACTTATGGAGGGGAGAAAAATATTGAATAATCAATCCACAAACAAAATTATTAAATGCTTAATTTCCATCAAAATTAAAATATCTCTAAGAGAAAAGTATTATCCACTGCGATAGAAGAAAACAATCATCATTGATTTCGGTTGATTAATAGACGCTAAAATAATCCTGAATTTCTTTACAGAAAAGGACATTATCAAAGGACAACAGAAAAGTGGCCATAGGACATCTGATGATGTCCTATGGCCACTCAGATGCTCGGTGATGTGCCGCTCTAGTTCTCGCCAGCTGGCCTCACTCCAGACACACCATCCATCCATCTCATGACGGTCTACCCCTTCCGCCTTTTCCAGGATCTTTACCTGCTCTGACTGTTTGGAAAAATTCTCCTTGCATCCTTTTAATGTGTCCAAAGTATTTCAAATTTCTTCTGTCAATATCCTTAAGGAGTATTAAAATTCTACCGATCCATTCTAAAACTCATCTGTTTGTCTTCCTTTCAGTATGTGATATCCTCAACAGCCTTCTGTAACCACATTTCAAAAGCAGCCATCCTTCTCCTGTCAGACTTCTTTAGGTCTCAAGTCTCACATCTTTGTTTTCATGGAGATAGACCCATCCTTCCAGATTTTAGAGAAGTCTCTGACTTCTGCTTTTTTTTTTTTTACTACAAAGAAAGTCCCACTCCAATATTTGGGGCCATTTTTGAGTTAAAATAAAATCTTCACAAAAACTGTACCAAGAGCTCCATTCGGGATGAATTTCAGCATCCACATGGGATTGATAAATAACTTGGTGTGTCAATTAGTCACACATACAAGGTCATCACTTTAATCAATGTCTAAAAGACTTGGGAGCGTTGGTCAGTCGATCGCACACTCAAATCCGCCTTCGTACAAATTTTCAACATCATAACTCAAGAGAAATCAATAAATATCGCGCAGCTTTCTTTTTTCAGTTTATTTTCTGTGTGTTAATTTGCGCATGTTTTATTCTACAGTAAAAACTACAGGCTGCTTCATCTTGGGGGGGGGGGGGGTGATAAGCATTAGGGGAACGCACACTGTCCAAACTGGAATCTCATTCGTGAGACCCGTTCGCGAAATTAAAACACTTCTTTCCATCATATCGATTGAAGAGGATGACGAAATCAAATGTGCTCTCAATGCAACTAATTGGTGATCATATCATCTATTGTTTGATGAAATAATTTCTTATTAAATAACCGGCATTATTGACCTTACTATGCGTCGTCAGTTAGCAACTCCATCAAATTTTTGACTTAGAGTGCACGCAAACTTTTCAGCAAGAAAAATTCAGGTGCTTACAGGCCTGGTTCTGACCCCCCAGATTGATTTTCATAACCATAATTTTAGGGTAAGACTGTTGATCATACGCCTAAATTTCTCTCTCTCTCTCTCTCTCTCTCTCTCTCTGTGTGTGTGTGTGTGTGTTTCCTAGCCGGCTTGCCTCATCGCAAGAAGGAAAAAAAAACAGTTTTTCAGAAAGCCATATGAGATCAGCTAATTCATCTTCAATTGATGCTGTCCAGTCGAAGGACTTCGTAGAAAGTGACTGAGCTGAAGAAGTTCTTTCTTCTTGAGATTTTGGTGGTCTTATTTAACTAGCGGTGAACAACATATTAAGATATCTAACAGAAGAGAACCTCTTAAGGCTGCATTCTTATCGATGTAATACATTTAATTAAGAATTATTTATAACAAAGATAGAAGAAAAAACAGTTTTTGCAAAATGAAACAGAAAATTTGTACGAACTTAGCAGTTTTCCTGAGGTGACTGGAACTCCCTCGTAAAAGGAGTTATGATTGAGTTTTAGTTACGAGGTTTGGAAATACGGTCGAAGCAACAAAGGCGGTGAGCTCAGTGTCTTACATCTGCTAATCGCATACTCTCTGCGAGCTTTTTCTTCTTGGCATCAGTTGAAAAGGTCTTACGAAGGGAGAGTCTTAAAGCTGTTTAATGTTATCCATCTTTGTTTCAATAGCTTACAAAAATACTTCAGATAGAGTTGCTTTTCTGTTGTTTTCTCATCAATAACGCCATCACACAGAACATCGAATAGTTGTAATATGAAGGATACAGAAGAACACAGTTTTCTGATATCGTAACTATGGTCTTCCTTTTATAGCGTTACACATGATAACCCCAGTCGTGTCTTCTCATTTCTTTAAGAGTATTTTTCTTTATATATATATATATATATATATATATACACACTGTACGCCCACAGATGGGGGGAACCTTTCGACACTAAAAGAAGGAGAATCCATTCCGATGTTAGGGTAATCAATGCGTTTCGTGGGATGAATGTTTAAAGTGGTAACTATTCTTAAAGTTCTTAAAGTGGTATCTATTTTGCTTGTAAAAATGTTGGAAAATTTACGTATAAAGCACGTGATTTCTCGTGTTCGTAACCAATTCGTACATTCTTTATTTATTTCTCCTCTTCAGCATGAATTGACTATTTTTGGCACATTGTCACACTAGGTTCTATGAAGTGTAGGTGTACCATATATATATATATATATATATATATATATGTAATTAATTTTTTAACTTGGGGATACTATATATTAGAGTTACCAAGTAATTTTATAAGCTTGGTTATTTAACTCCTAATCCCAAGTAAGCAAACAGTTAAGTTTGCGCCCTCAAGTCTAAAGATGGTACAACACCAGGGCTACTCATTGTAAAGGTGGGTAAAGCTCTGATCACTATTCTTGGTATTTCCCATAATGTAAAGCTGTTACATTGTGGGAAATACCAAGAATAGTGATCAGAGCTTTACCCACCTTTACAATGAGTAGCCCTGGTGTTGTACCATCTTTAGACTTGAACTATGTTTCAGGCGCAAACATAACTGTTTGCTTACTTGGGATTAGGAGTTAAATAACCAAGCTTATAAAATTACTTGGTAACTCTAACATATATTTATATATATATATATATATATATATATATATTGTCTATTGGCATTATCTTCACATACTGGATGATAAAATTTCTCTGTACAGTTAACGTATCTCACTGGTAATTTCGTTTTTTTTTTTTTTTCATTGTCTTTTTTCATTTCATTTGCATATAGTATAACTTTAAAAAGCATTGCCTTTTTTTTTACTGAATCTCGATTTGTTTGTATTAAATTTGGCCTTAAAACATTATTTTGAAATTATTTTTGTGGCTGCTCAGTGTATCTTATATTGTAGATAAGATAATTATTTTCCTTCTTATTGGCTTTCTTCCTTTCAATGCCATAAGTTTTATCAGAAAATATTCTCATACTGTATTTAATAATGTAATTGATGTAGTTTATCTTTGGTATTTCAATTAATATTCTCTCATCTCCATACAATATCTGATTTCATTCTCTCTGTATTCATGTGATTTTTTTTGTCATTCTTTTAACATTTCTTTCATAGATAGTCCTGGAGACTTCCCCCGTCTTAGACCTATATTTTTTAATCTATTCTGCAGTTATGAATCATCTTACTGTTATAGTAGTATTTTCATGTCACTAACTGCTTGTATTAACTTTGAGAGATTTAGTTGAAAAAACCTAAATCAACGAGTTTACAATAATTAATTGAAAACCAAAAACGAATTCAAATTAAGTTGAATTCCGGTTTTTTTCCTTTTCTAATTGATTGCTTTGAAAGTGGAGATTGAATCTATTTAAGCGTCCTTTTCAGAATTCAATTTGTTCTTTCTTCTGTCACAAACGAGAAGTTCGCATGGAATAACTCTTGTTCGGAATGTCTAGTGTAGAAAAAATGTACACGAATTCTTGAGTAATGAAATTATTAACAGCAAGGCAGGCAGAGGTCCTGATCTGCGAGAAAGTCATCCGACATAAGAGAGGTGATCGTAATTAAATGTTATTTAGCCATTAAAATAAGGAGCGAGTTATCCTATAAGAGAGATCTTTGAAGCAGAATGTAAGAAGAAAATCGACTTGGTGACATCACATCGCGTTAGTGGTAAAAGAGTTTGTGCGAAACTGCTTGCCTTTAGCTTCGCTAGAAATAAGATGACCACATTTTCGATCCGAATGTGATCAAGATTCCACCAAAGGCTGCAATGTGCTATTCACAGTGTAGAACGCGATTCCGTGATGAGTTTATACATGATGGGTTCATCAAAATGACTCCACAAGTGGGTACGTGCCGTTTATATACTTGTATTCGAGGAGAGGGGGATTCATGAAATGTGTTGAGCTAAAATTTATATACTAGAAAAGTTTCGGGGAGTGTTAAAGTTTCATTTTTTTCTTCTTCTCCCCACTAAATTGCCAAAACTCCCTTACCTTTCAGAATACGTCAGAAAACTTGTAGCAGTATCTTCGCAGCAAAGATAGCCGACAGCGACCTCCGCCTTCACAACAGAAATCGAACTTCTCGGTCGATCAAAAGCATTTCGTAAGCGCGAGCCTATCACTAGACTCCCCGTTGGTTTGCAGTTCGATGCTTAGGTTTCTCACCAGTCGGAAGTTGAAAGACCGTGAATCGAAAGTCTGAGGAGCCGCCACGTCTTCGTTCTTGAATAATGCCGAAGCGAAAGCTGTTCAAGCAGCCCCTGGGATGAAAGCTCCAGGTGCATCCCGGATGTTACTTTCCCATCGAAATCTTTATCTCTGTGGGATAGACTCATCTTAGCGTAGAGTCGGCGATAAAAGTAGAACGCCGAAAGATAAGGAGCGATGTTCGCTGTATCTTGGCTCTCTCTCTCTTAGGTATACTGAGTATTTCTTCTAGTTCGAAGAGCCACAAAATAGTAAGCACCCTTAATTCTGCCCACGGACTTTCTTAAGCTATCTGAGTGAAATATTTATTGTCTACTTCAGAAAGAGCAACCAACTAACTCCAATCACTGCAGCTGCCTTTACTGCTTCAAATGCAAATCGTATCTCAATAAATGTTTTGAATATTGAATTTAAGGCTTGAGTGCGGAAGCTGCTGCTGAAATAATGGCTGATTAATATTATCTTTAATATTAACCTTCCGCAGTAAATATATTTCAATATATTTATGTTTACTTCTTCCAACTGTTCTCCAATCTTCGTGCCTTTTCTTTTATCAAGTAACAAAAAGAGAGAAGATTATTGAAAATGGGACGCAGTGAATCTGGGGCTCGAGGGTAACTCCTCTCTTGTGCCACTACTGCAATGAATATTATTTCGCTATTAATGCAAAATAGTAGAATTATTGTACAATATTTACGGAAATTAAAAGTGCACTACCAATTTTCTTCAAACTTCTTAAATTTTAAGTTTCATTTAAATTTGTCTTATGCGAGTGGACGGGCATTACGGCTTAAATTCATGTCTCCCGTCTGATCTTTCTTCTTTAATATGCTGATTTCAAAAGTTCTTCACACTGCACATGTGTGGGCAGTGAAATGAATTTTTCACCTTCATATCAGTTGGAAGCCAAACTTTGAATAAAAACATCGTGTTTTGTTTTCAGGGCAAATAATACTTCAAAATGGAGTTAAAATCTGCCTGAGGCAGATTTTAACTTTATCGAGCAACGATCAGAGTCCCTTAGGCAAACTCGAAACCATACTTGGAGGAAAAAAGGCCAACTCAGATTCACAATGCTTTATGTAAGTTTTGTAGAAATAGTGCCTTGATCGTTTTACAGCGTCACGGTGGACACTCGTTTCCGTGAAGGTAGACAAGCAATAAAGACGCTCCAAGAAAGTTTGACTGCAAACCATCAACAGCAATGAGTAAGTCTTCAGTTTTCAACCGGTCTGGTTAGCCGAGCGGTTAGCGTATCCGCTTTCCTACCAAGAGACGGCTGGTTCGAATCCCGCTATGGGCATGGATGTTTGAGTGTTCTACTAACTGCGTGTGGAAAGGGAATCTGTGACCCTATCACTTCTTCGAGCAGAAGGATGCCTCACTCCCAAAACTCGGTGAGGTACGGGTGTGACCATACCGCCTCTACAGACGTCATATTTGAATTTTTTTTTTTTTTTTTTTTTTTTTGTTGTCTTCAAATAGCCTGTGCTAAAGATTGAGATTACGGTTGAAACAAGTAGTACTGAGATTTTGCCAGAATGCACGAAAAATCTGTACCATATTTGTTTCACTTATCTGCGCCTGGCAGGTTTCACACCAGTCGACAATAAGCGGGATGATGGTTAAACTAGGCTACGAGATTCATTCGCTACCCAGAGACATTCACAAATATTCATGCCTACAGTAGATCTCGAACCTACAGCGTATTGGTTGAAGAGCGGGTAGGACTACAATCGGTAAATGCCACGGACTTTCAACCGACAGAATAATTATATTATCTCCTATACAGGTTTGTGAGTCGTATTCTTTATTTCCTCTGAAACTGTGCTGCCTACTTTTTCTTTTCTGAGAGAAACTACACGAATATATTTCATAATTGCAGTTGTACTAGTGTGTCTGTAGTATACATACGTGTGTGTATATACACACACACAAATATATACATAAAAGTGAAGACTAAACTCGTCTGACCTTGTATATTGCTGTAACCTATACTATGGCGCAGTATATGACCTTCGCTGTTTTTTGCCAATAAACCATAAACCAGCTAAACTCGTCTGAATTTATTTGGGAGAGCCTTCTTCTTACTACCCTGCAAAAGCGCTTTGCAACAAAATATTTTACGAAACAGCCAAAAGGATGTAATATAAAGTTATTTTCGAAAGGTTTATTTATTCGTATAGGGTTCCCCATTCGCATAGGGTTCCCCCAAACACGTCCCATCCTACAGGACGGATGAGGTGAAGTTTTTCGAAGGATGAAAAACTATCACTTTGCATAGGCACAGCCAAAGTTTAAAAAAAAAAAAAGTTTTTTTTTCCTTTCTCAATCGCAAGGAAAAATAAAAAGTTTTAAACAATAAATATACATTCAGGTATCGATCGTTCATAATTCATTCCATTGGCTTATTTCTTCTGTGCAATCACGTGAGGGTGCCCGCACAGAAGATGATATTTCATAAACAATTCGGTGTACTAAATCAGCGGAGAATATCTCGAGAAAATGTAAGTCCACTAATATCATGCATGCTTACATTAAGAATTCTGATGTGGAACATCAGAATTCTTAATGTAAGAAGCCGATTCAATTAACTGTCTTTCTTTTTCACTTAGGAATATCTATACGTTTATGAGAGAGATGCGTACGACACTTAATTTTACTGTTCTGCGGTATAGTTTGAATTAAGAAACATTTTTGCAGACAATGTCTTGACGATTATAATCTATCATTTTGCCCTTAAAATGATCGGATTTAAATCAAAACTGAGATGACAAATTTTAGTGAAGTAAAACACTTGTAGCAAAGAAAAACTTGTAACGAATAATAACGATTTGAAATGAAAAATGGCAATTTGAATGGAAAATTCAAATTGTTTCAAATTGTCATTCAGTAGATTTCAAGCATATGGGTTTTTCTTTCTGAGTGGATCAATGAAAGAGGACAAAAATAAAAAAAAATCGTGTGTTGTTTCATACGTAAACAGTTCGTTCGTCGGTCCTTTCCCCTTTAAAAACATTTACAAAACTTTGCTGTACCTAAATTTAACCTACTTTTAAGTATACAAAGATTATTTTGATAATCTTATTTCTTGTATTTTCTTACTTTGCACAAGAAAGGCACAAACATCCCAAAGAACCTGCCTGCTTTGGTGCCGTGAGAAGATATTAACATATACGAAACTTCGTGACTACCTGCCGTATGCCGACCCACAACTTTTCACCTTGATGATGTATGTGGCATGCGGGGGATGATTGTGACGACGCTACTCTTGAGAACAGATTTTCGACGTCACTCGCAGGTGTGTAGGCGTTCCAGGGATATGACAGCGTTCGGTGCGTATTCTCAGCCAACTCTTTACTCTCTACAGAAAGCGAACGTCTTTATTCAGGGCATTCAGACGACTGTGGGGAGTTTCTCAAATTCAAGGTCTTGCTTTCTGTAAGCTGACACAATAGTCGCTGTTTGGACAGTTAAGAAATGCACGTTGGTGCCAGCCTTTCGGCTGTATGACACTCACGAAGCTACATATTTTAGAGCAAATGCTATCGATTTCTTTATCGTTCTCCGGGGGATCGACTAACCTTTCCCACTCAAGCTAATATATACGATAATCAGATTGTATCTGAGATCTTCAGGAAACTGAGAACTCCTATGTCGTTCATAGATGAAAGGTTGATGATGCTACCACAGCAGGAAAACGTCCTGGGAGGCCAACGACACTCACTGACCGAATCGAATACCTCTGTCTCGGAATGCTCGAGCATCCTCAACGTCATCAGCGGATTTGGAAAATGCCGCAGACACATCTGTCAGCACTAGAACTGTCCCCAGAGAATTACATCCCACAGCTGCGGGCAAACCTAATGTAAAATATTTAAATATAAACCATAATTTTAATTTAAAAAAGTTTAATCGTAAAAATATTTTATCATTATGCGCGTAATGTGGGTATAAGGATAAAACATGGGTTCTTTTATTCATATTCTTAACTTTCGCGTGCTGTGCGGAGTAAAATCACATCCGACGAATCGCACGTTCATGTAGTGATAACATGTTGTCTCAAATCAACTGATTAGTGTTTAGTCAGTTATTCATGTCCCCGGCCAGAGGAATATCCCCCCCCTCCCCTCTAACATCATACCCAGTTAGTCTATATTTGAAACAGGCAAGTAGGATTTTTTTTCGTCTCCCGCGAATTCCGGTTTTTAACTACGCAACTTGGGGAAAAAAGTAAACTACAGAACTCGCACTATTTCAGAGAGTATTTCTTACACGAGGTGGCGACAGTTGTTTCACCGTCATCGCCCATAAGTTTATCCCTCCCCGGATAGCCATGAACACATCTACCCATGACAGCCAAGGATGACGAGAACTACCCACTGATTTCCCAAGTTGGGAATAAAAGAATCCTGCAAACATTTTTTTTTTGTGTGTGTCTGTGTGGAATGGCCTTTGAGTGATATTTATTTAAATATTTATGCATGTATTATATATTAGTATATTATATTATATTATTATATTATTTTATATAATAATTAATAAATTTTGTTTTTAAAAGAAATCTTTAATTTTATATTATAAAACCAAGTTGTTTTAAGTATGATTATTCGTTGTTTGTGAAGATTTTTACAACGTGGGGTAATAATGTAGTACACGCTATAACTAGGAAGGACTTGGTGGAGGAGTGGAGTTAATTTACGGAAGCCGTAGATTCCTACTCATAGCTTCCCTACTTTTTTAATTACTAAATTACGCACACTTTCGTTCGCACTTCTGGTGTGCTAAAAAAGAGAATCTCTAAAAGCAAAGCTGCGCAATCCAAAAGACAAATGTGTCGAATCCAAGCACGGATTTGAGACGAATTCCATTTTATTTTTGTATTTGTATTGAAAGTTTATTTTTCACTTGGTAAAAAGCCAAACGATATGATAAAAAGCCAAACGGCTAAAATTTAGTTTAATCCTTTATCCAACATCTTTCTCTAAATCGAGAGCAATTTAATAATAAGGTGGTACACCTTTTGGCAACTCGTATAGGTAAATATGACTTCTCCATTGCTTCTGCCTTAGTATCACCACTTCTGTGTCTGGCTTCCACTGAACGAGACCTCAATAAAGGTTGAAACCTGTCTGGGTAGTGGCCCTTCCCTTAATGCATAGCAGTATACATGTCCGCAAGGAGATGTGCTGTGCATTATGGGAGATACTGAAACAAGGAGTTGAGAGCTTGATCCACCTTGCTGCGAGTTGCCCGGTGTTGTACTACCTTACCCCAGTTGTATGTTTATCTCAATGGTGCAGTTTTATTATTTAAAGCTTTATTATTTTAAGTTGTCATATGACAAGACAGCAAGTCTCATAATATTCGAAATTGCATCGCGTGAGTATTTCACTTTTTTCTTGTTACATCACTTGCTTTGTATATCCGTTGGTTGGCTTCGTTCCCACGTTTAGCGTCCATCATTTAAAATATCGGGGCGGAGATCGAGAAGGTATGATGTCAAGGTGAACTTCACACCGCAGGGTGTCACTGAGTCGCCGACGCCGGGGAGATTAATGAAGTGCGATGAGAATGCTTCAGGACCCTATAAAACCTTTCCTCTCTCTCTCTCTCTCTCTCTCTACCTACCTACCTGTCCCACTTCCGTCCGTAATGTCAAACAATCTCGGCGTATTTCTTGGAGATCATTCGACTTCTTCCCCGCCGAGAGACGCCAGACATGGGCGCCGTTGTTGTTGTACATTGAGCCGTAACAAATCGTGGGATGTAAAGAACCGAAAGAATTGGCCGGGGAAGTTTAATTATGAGAACGGCGTTTCTGAAAGGAACGTGGGTGCGAGCATTGAGAAAGCGTTTACCTGCCGATAAAAGAAAGGGACGGAAATTGCAAACGATTTGCGTTTTAGGCAGATTTCAGTGCTGTTCAATGCTGTTCTCTTCATGCCATTGGCTCTATCTTTGTTGGTTGCGTGCAAACTTTTCATAAGAATTTATGAAACATCGAGAGTAGGGATTGGATGAGAATACAAATTGGCAATAGATTAACAAACAAACTAAAAATTAACAACCCCCTCCCCCACCTCGAATATAGCAGGAAAACTGCTGAACAATAAAACATAATCCGGCTCATTTACTCCACCCGATCTGATATGGACGAATCCGTGTAATGGGGAAAATGTTGATGCCACGTTTGGACAAAAGAGGGGATCCAATCTATATGGGTTTTTGACTGCAAACCCATATAGCTTGTCGAACTCTTCTTCTTCCCTACCAACAGTGAAGGACAACTTAATCAAATACACTGCAAAGCTCATCTCTCTCTCTCTCTCTCTCTCTCTCTCACACACACACACACACACACACACACACACACACAACACACACACACACACAAAATCCGACAAAACAATTCTCGAAAGAAAATTATATGAAAAACAGCAAAAGTGCAATAACAAATGAAAATGTAATAAATATCGAACCAAAAAAAAAAACAGAAACATTAATAATATTCCAAAAAAACTATCCGATATTTACTTATCCAGCATTTCCGGCCATAAAAGTAATAAATTCTGAGCACTTCCGCAGTCATCCAAATCAGACTCTTTATTCTTAACCGAAAGTCGCCTGCCGACTCAACTATTGTCTACCTCAGCTGTTCAAATAAAACTTCACACCATTTCGTTCGTCATAAGAATGGCACGTGTATATTTGTCTGAAACAACATTCCATGTTGTTTCATGCCAGAACTTGAATTCCGCCCCCCACCGTTTGACCCACTCTGCTCTAAAAATTTCCTTGCTAAACTTTGTCACATTCATTTTATGTTTCCTTCGCTCTCCAAATTCTGACCTATTTGATTATGTAGCTCCAAGCTTGATTTTCTGCAGTCCAAATACTGAGGTCATCATCCTTTGGGAGGGGGGGGGGGTTTGTCATCCACAGCTCACACTGGCTTCCCTTTTCTTATTCCACTGATCAAGTTGGTGGAGTTGCTGATTGCCTTTAGCAGCAATCTAACACGGACAGTTCGTTACACACTAGAAAACCTTGTGATTCTCATAATCCTGCTAACACCCTGATCATTTATTAACAACCCTCCTTCCAAATGCACTGTGGATGCTAACTCTACTCTTGGTATCCCAGACCATAACCTCGTCCAAGGTTCCTTTACTATTCACCATCCATTCTTATGCCATGTTGTCTTCTGGACATGGCGCTAAGAATGATTGGCGCGTGAATGCCAAGTTGGGATGAACTCGGTGGCTTTGCTCTTCTTTCCTACGATCTGATTACTTTTACCTTTTCCCCTGTTCCAGCAACTGCTGAGACCGAATAATGGAAGTAATCTAAACTGGAATGAACGCGCCTGTCTCCTATTCGCACCAAAATTCTTCACCACTACCCAAGTCTCAGTTCTCTAAACGTGCCAGGGCTGTTATAAAAAGAAAATTCAGTATATTACAAGTGTCTCAAAAGTAAAACTTCAACTTCTCACTCGGCCTACACTGCATCTACAATGATGATAATCTGATTTTAAATGGACCAAATACAGGAACCTTCCTGTATTTGGCCCATTTGGTTCAAACTGCAATCGAGCTTTAGGCAAAGTTTTGTCCATCCATGTTTCCACTTCTCTCTCACATCTAGACGCTACTCTTTTAAGATTACCCAAAGACAAGGTTGACTTACTCGCGTCGATTTCTCCACAAACTCCAGCATTGTTGACCAAGACAAAGTGCTTTCCATTTTACCATAAACTACTTGCTGTGCATGCCCTTCTAATCTTTTGTCAGAAAGAAATCAGAAGAATCATGAATTGCTTACACACCAAGTCATCCAGTCTCTTTTTTATTGCCCTAAAACTTGTTCCCCAGAATTAACACCCCTTATCACCTTTTTAAGTCTTTCTACATGGCTAGCATCTACCATACTGCTTGGAAACAAAACTATATTCAGCCTATTAAAAAAATAAAATTAAAAAAAACTAAATTAATAAACGAAACAAAATACAAACACCTTATGGAGAAGGCTATTAACTGCCAATTTCTCTTCACTTGGAGACTCACAAGCTAATTAATGAATAGCAACAGGAATTTCTCTTTCTCTACTCTTCTTCCAAAGCCAATCAGTTAACCATTACCGCCACTCACTTTTGGATACGTTTTGAAAATGTTTCGAAAAACCGATGTGGTTACCCTTGATATTTCTAGGGAATTTGATCAAATCTGGACCAGCGGACTACTAAGCGAACTATCCCTTTATGGCCCACTTTTTTTTGCTCTTTACACTTGGTTCGCCAGCTTTCTATGATGGTTCATTAAGTGTTATGGTTGATCGCATCTTCTCCTCAGATTTGTTACCAACGCATAATTCTCTCGTCTATACATACTGTCTTCCTCCTGTGCATAAAATAACTCTCATGGACCTCAAATCCTATCGATAGCTATGCTGATGACTGCATTTTTCATTTCATAAACCTTGTATATATGCCAGCCACCGAATTAGAAACTTTTAATACTGTATTGGACCTTTAGCCCGAATTATAGCGCTTATACGGGACTGCACATGGGTCGACAACAGGAGTGTCAAACTGGCGGCCATAGGGCCGCATTCGGCCCCCAAACCGATTTCTTGCGGCCCGTGATGCCTCAAGGAAAGATACAAAAAAGGATGGTCGCTTTTTTTATAATAAAACAGAAATATCGATTTAAACATTCGATTTAATCGTTTTCATAAGACATTTATAGTTACAATACGGACGCAACGACCTGCTATAATATAATTGCAATAATAAAAATTTATATCGCAATTTCAAAAATATATCCAGACATTCCAAAACTGCAATCTTTTTACTGCATTATTCATCAGCAGGTCCTGTGCTCCCAAGTATCGGAAATGAGCGGCGTACTCAAGGTTGTGACAAATACTATGAACTTCATCCGATCTAGAGACCTCAATCACCGCCAGTTTGCACAATATCTTGAAGACTTGGAGAGCGAATTTGAAGGACTACCCTATTAAACAGAGATTCGTTGGTTATCTTGTCATAAAGGTCTAAAAACTGTTTTTTTTAATTAAAAAAAAAATTTTTTTTTTTTAGAGGAGATCAAATTGTTCCTAGAAATGAAAAATTGAAAAATTATGATGTTGTATTTCTTAATGATCAGATATGGGTATAAGATCTGGCATTCTTAGTTGATATTACAGGGCATGTGAATGATGTAAATGTCAGACTTCAGGGGAAAGATCAGTTAATAGCACACATGTATGATGCACTGCAAGTTTTAGATGTAAGTTAGTTTTGTTTCAAAATCATTTAAAAGAGAATATTCTGAATTACTTTCCTATGTGTGAACAGTTGAACAATAAGAATCAAAGTTTTACCTTTTCTCAATATTGTCCCAAACTAGAAAAGATAAAAGAAGAATTTGATAGGCGATTTAAAGATTTTAAGGAGCAAGAAGAAGTTTTTTTTTTCGCTTTTTACAGATCCACTTTCCTTTAATTTCGAAAAAGCTCCTATTTCTATTCAAATGTAACTTATTGATTTCCAGAATGATTCCATTCTAAAAGAGAAATACCAAGAAGTTGATGTTCCAAAAATATACACTTATTTAGGTCAAAAATATCTGGAAATAAAAAAAAAAAACTTTGCAGCAAATGTTCTCACCTAGTTCGCATAAATATCACCTATTTATGCGAACAATTATTCTCATGTATGAAAGGTAAGAAAACAGTCCACAGATCATGACTAACCGACGCGAACTTTCTGCCATAATGAAGGTCGTATGTTCTCAATCTTTGAGTCCAAATTTTGGCAAACTGGTTAACAATAAACGTTGTCAAATGTCGGGAAAAAATAAAATACCACAATTAAATTACTTAAAATTACTATAATAATATTATGCAAGTATATATATATATATATATATATATATATATATATATATATATATATATATATATATATGTGTATATATATATATATATATATTTTTTTTTTTTAATCCCAAAATATTATCATTGACATGTAAAAATTCCCCAAAAATATAGACAGCCCCCCCCCCCAAAAAAAAATGGATGTATTTTATTTCAACACAAACACAAAAAAATTCAAACTAATAGGAGGTTCTGTAAATTTTTGCGATGGTTATTAATGAGACTATACTATTTTAGACTGTATAAATATTTGATTTATTCAAATATTTTAATTTCGGTTTAATTTGGTTTACATGCTGTATATTTATAAATATTAATATAATAAAATTATTCTTTATTTTTTTTGAGTTGTCATAATCATTATAATATTACTTTATGTTTTGTAATGACTTAGAATAAATTAAAGTTTCATTATTAATTTTCCAGTTTATTTTAATTCAGTCTTTCATTTCCCTTCGATTCTAATTAGTGCAGCTTTTTTTTTTTTAGTAGAAGATTTTTTGCTGCCCACTCGAGATACACTTTTATGGCAAATGGCTGGCGGTCCAATTGAGTTTGACACACCTGGTCTACAACATGCCAGGCATCACCAGACGGTACTTTAACCGGCTCAGATTTGACGGAAGAGAACACTGCTTTCGGATCTGTTTTTCTAATATGTCCCATACATTCTCAATGGGGATTCAGGCTTTGTGGTAGACAGGGAAGTTGGTAAAAATCGCTGAACTACTGCTCAACAATTCTTGCGCAATGAACTAACATTGTCGTCATTGCAACAACCATCACTTGCTGGATAAAAGTCAACATTGCAGGAGGGACTTGATCAGCAAAATGTTTCGTTATTCCTAGGAGGACACTTGACCTTCCAGCAATATCAGGGGACTCGTTCTGTACCAACAGAATATGCCCCACACCACCTCCAAAACCTTGGGTTGTGTTTACAAGGCAAACTAGATTCATTGCTTAATGGGGGACCCCGTCAAACTGTCTGCCTACTGTCTGCTGCAGAACAAGGTGAAAGTCTCGTGGTCCGATGCGTCACGCATCGGACCACGAGACTTTCTTCCAGCGTTCAGTCACGGTGATTCTGACACCACTGTAGACGAACTTTCCGGTTCGTAGAAATCAGTGGTTTCCGTATAGGCAATTGACTGCCAGTACCGGTCATCTTCAGTTATCTGCGCATAGTTCGGTGAGATATGGATTAGAAACATCCTTCATTAAATGCTTCGGTCAGTTGCTGTTCTCCAAATCGTGGCCCTAGCTAGACGGGAACTTACCAGCTCTTTATCCAACTCTGAAGGATACTTTGTTTTTCCCATTGTGATGAATACTGTTGAAGATTACTGACCAGAGCATTCTTAAATAGTTGCCTGGAACGTGTGACCGACGTGACCAAATATTTTTCATATACTGCATGTAAACGTCACTTATTCAGCATATATGCAAAATGCTTGGTCACGTGCGTCACACGCGTTCTAGGCAACTATTTAAGAATGCTCTGGTCAGTAATGTTCTTCCTATTGTAGTATGCACCACAATAGGAAAAACAAAGTATCCTTCAGAGTTGGATAAAGGGCTTGTGGGTTCCCGTTTAACTGGAGCCACGATTGTCTGCATATTATCCTGTATCTACATGAAAGGGCTCAAATTCAATGGCCGGTGTGTGTATTATTGCACAGTCATTAGACGGTTCAATGTTTTCTATAACGAGTGTCGTGTGCTCTGATTTCTTTGTTGTTCTTCAGTGGAACGAGGATAATCATTCTAGTAAGAAAGATCCTCCTTCGCTCTACCTTACCCTCGATAATACCAAGATCTCTTAGCAAGATTAGGTTGTCCATCTTTTCCTAGTACAAATATTTCTCAGGTATATTTTCTTTTGCCTCCCAAACCAAGTAATGTGCTTTTCCACTGCGACACTACTTCTCCCCTCTCACAGTGGATAGTATTGCTTTGCTTGATACTATCCAGAAGAGGGCCGCCCCATTAACTGATGTTCCCTCTCTCGCAGGTTTACGCAATCACTTAATCCTAGGAATTCCTTATGTCTCTTCTATAAAAATATGAATGGCCCCATTATTCTTGTACTTTCATCCAAGACTGCATGAACACGAGAAGAGCCTGGTCAACATCCATTTAACCTGCTCCATACTTACCGAACTAACTTCTCTTTCATTTCATCTGTCTCTGCTCGTGGTTCCCATGCAGTCTGCCCCACTTTGTCTTCTCCAAAGCCTGCAACCTTCCTTCAGCGTTTCTTGGCTAAGGATTCTCCCTCAGACAAGAAGCTTATCTCTCTTTTTCTCTTATCTCAGTAATATTTCCAGTGGCTGTTTATGCCTACCTTTCATTCTAGGTGATGCAATCATTATCAATATCAAGGACGGATACGCCTGCGATATTGTTTCTTATCATAACACGTCTTTCAAAGTCCGTAAGTTCTCCACGTGCCACTGAGAGCATACAGATGTGTTGGGTATGTTTGCTTTCCCTATGTGAAATTATAAGCTACATAGTATGAAGAATACGCATTCAATAGATTTCTCATTTGGGGGAAGATCTTCCAGTACTTATTTGAACATAGCATATCCATATACGATGTGTTCGCAAATTGGTTCTTAGTACTGATCACAGAATAAAGGAGATCTCTATGGTTAAGGAGCTTTAGACTGCCCTTTTCGTGAGGAGCAGACATTTAGTTTCTTACTACTTCTGAAGTAGTTAGTACTACTTTAGTACAAGAATAGGCTCACCAAAACCGTAGGTCAGATTGTGCGTTCTGGACTAACGCTGACTGCCTTGTTTAATTCTAGTTAAAGATCGCTTATATCGGAATTTATGAAACCAATCTAGTAGATTAGGATAGAAGAAATATGGTACACAACTGCAGACAAGTTTTGCTAGAAGTTGGCCTCCTTATGATCGATTTCGCTGTATTCAAGAATCATTAAGACCATTCTGTTTTAATTAAACGGGTATAATCATTGGAAACACGGCAAAGGAACTTGACTGTAGTGGTTCTTTCTTTTAAAGTTACACGGTGATCAGCAGTAATATTTACGAATTTAGGGACACAAAACACACGTGTTGAAATGATTATTTTACTTATTATTAATAAAATAACACTTGACGTTTCGACCCCTGTATTGAGGTCATCATCAGAAAGATACATGTGTACATGAAAACAAGCTACATGCTCTTGCACTCTATAGAGGTAAATTGAATCTACGCTGTTATTTGATCTTTTACTTAACCTGACCTCTAGTGGTTAAAAAAAAAAAAAAAAACTGCTAAAGTCCTCCCGTACTAAGGATTGACTGTAGTGGTGCAATCAATTTCTCAAGATGACGGATTGGCATAAGAGGGTGGTCAAGTGGGGACGTCTTCACGCGTTGGATTAAAAACGTTCCTTTTTTTTTTTTTTTAATAAAACCTGAATTCAAAGCTGCCGAATTATTTTTGCTGTGAGCGTCAAACGGATTAGTGCCAGTCATGATGACAAAGACAACCGAGGCTTGCTATGCTAACATCCCAACAATCACATCCTCTAAGTGACATCAGAAAGATTTTTTACTCCGCCCAACTTTCCGGTACATCCGAACGGTGCGGTTCCCTAACCTCATTTGTAATTGCACGCTCAGAACCAATAACAGTTTCCCTCTGCGAACAGGGGGAAGAAATGACGACTGCATTCTGACCATTTCTATTATAAATCGATTAACGAACTCTTACTGTTGAACATATCTTAACTATTTCTTATCTTCTTCCTTTTGTACCAAATGGAAGTTCTCAATGTATTTGATGACAGACATTTCTTACAAATGACATAACCCTCTGCATCGTGAATCTCTGTTTTCATATAATCTTTTTTTTTCTTTTTTAAATCCTGAGAAAAAGTAACGTAAAAGCTGCAAACCTACAGTGTATTAGTACCGTGAGTAGACTAAAGATTTTTTTAAAAAAATTAAATTTATGTTTTTTTTTTTTTCAATATTTTTGCATAGGCTGGAAACCCTGCTCTAGAGGCTAAACATGGAACTATTTCAAGCCACCTCAGACTCCAATAAGGGGAGGGATGGTATCAGACTGGGAGATAAAATTATCTTTATGGTTAAGAGGCTCGTAGGCTCATGCTAATAAGTGTATTATTTAGCGAATAGGGTATACAAAAGTACACTTTTCTGCATAAAAACGAGTTAAACTGCATCCACTGTTCATTAACATTTATGCTGAATCAGGAACTACTTTCACTCGACTAATCCCCCCCCCCCCCCTTAATTCCTCACCACTTCATTTTTCTGAACATTATAATTAAGACGGATAAGGCAACAAAAACATAATTTACTATACGATTATTCCATGTAACCAAGGGGATTTCATCACGAGTGTATGATAAATCTGTCACGAGCTTTAGAGGATTTAGGAAAAGAAAATGGTCATAGTAGCAGCACGATTTTAGGGGTAATTGAAATTGTAGCTTAACAAAAACTTCTACGAAGATGTTCGGCTGCTGATTTTAAAGCGCGCATTCTCTTGATGTCTGGTAAAAAAAAAAAAATTAAATAATTTTTTATTCTAATGTTTTTCATAATTAGCTTAAAAGAGGCAGATAGTTCGATGGGAAATTAGCCACAGCATTTGGAACGAGTATCAAGCTCGCCTACCAGTGAATATGCAAATGATTTCCTTTACCAATTTACGATTTGGTAGAGGAATAATTCCTTCCATCCATTCACACCGGCTTTGTCAGTTGGTACTTAATTCTGATTCATTACACCATTTAGAATATAATATACTATTATGATAACGGTGAACTATATTATTACATGCTATTCAAGGAATATTATAATATGCTAGAAAAGTTATATAATAGACTGTCTACTTCATGGCAAGTTTATTGTAATTTCACTGTCTCCAGGAGAATGTGTGTTCCGTGTTTTCCGTAAACAAACACCTACGTAAGAAGTGTATAGTACATTTCCTTTTTTAGATATGAATGTTTGACAAAAGTGGAGTTGTTTCTTTAAATGGAAGCTCTGTGAATCCATTATAAAGCTTTTTTTTTTCACAGTCCACTGAGATTTACCACTAAGCTGAGATTTACTAACCTCAGCTTAGCAAGTTAATTAAACTACTGAAGATTTCAAAAGTTTAATTGTTGCTAATAACTATTTGAATATGGCATATTTATACAACAAAGAAAATTGTAAGGAAAACACGAAACCTTCACTGTATCAACTACCGACAGTCTCTCATAGACAGCATAAAACATTTACCTCTGCTCCAGACGGATGTGACGTACTGTTTCCATGACAACCGATGCTGATCACTAATCCAAAAATGTTTGCGTTCGAGTCTAATTACGTCATGTGTGTGCGTGAGTGTGTGTGTGTGTGTACATATGAAACTTCTCAGCTATTTATGCACTCTTTTTACTAAAGATGAAATTAAACATTGGAGTAGATAATAGAATTAAGAAACTGGTATCGTGCGAGCCAGTTGAATAAATTTACAGGGAATTAAGGACTTCGAATTAGCAAAAACACTAATTCGAAGTACACAGAACAGGCTTCGAACCAATCTTAACTTAATGGATCTGAGTTTTTGGTTTGAAATAAACCAGTGATTAATATTAACAGCAGAGTTCCGAGAATGCATTACAGGAGTGAACAGATGGCTGCAACTCTATGATAGAACCAATATTATTTAAGGACTTGCAGGTTCTCAAAGGATAGTATCATTCAAGAATCCCAAGTAAAGCAAGTCGAATATACCATGGTCGCTTAAACAGAAGTCCCACAAACCAGATTCATTTAGAAAGAAGTTGTTGAGCATGAAAATGTAATTGTTTCACACTTACATAATATCTTGTGCACCCCCACGAGGTTTCGTATCTAGAAATGACGACACGGAGTCTTTCTAAATTATTTTAGCGCGCTGGTCCTACCATGAGCTCATATGTTCATCTGTGAACTTAAAATATAGGAATGATAAACTTTAAGATGTTACACATTCCTCTAAGACCTTCCTGAAAAAGGGATGCATGTTTTGATAATTTATAGAACAACAGGATTACTCCCGGGTGTCAAATGTTAACAAGCCAACTAATATAATGTACTTATTAATTATATGAAGATCCAAAGGCTTCAATTCGGCGACATAAACCTATTTAAGTTAAGGGATAGTACATCCCATATTGTTTCATGCCGAATATAGTAAATATATAAAGTTCGGCGAGTCCAAGCGTAAGCAAATACCTGGATAGTGTTACAACTGACCCTTTAGGGAGTGCAACACTGAGGCAACTCATGATAAGGGTGGAGCAAGCTCGGATCACTATTCTTGACCTTCTCTCACTCAATGTAGAACAGTAATACAGCTCCTAGGTGCTAGGTTTCACATTATGTGGAAATATCAAGATGCTCCACCCTTACCATGAGTTGCCTCAGTGTTTGCACTCCCTAAAGGGTCAGTTGTAACATTATCCCGGTATTTGCTTACGCTTGGCCTCGCCGAGCTTTATATATTTACTATATTCGGCATGAAACTCTTTGAGTTTCTTATTCGGCTATGAAACAATATGGGATGTAATATCCCTTAACTTAAATAATATAATGTACACCGTTCTGGTGTTATAGCACCATAATAACAGTATACACTTTGCTTTGCTTCTCATTCCAAAGCTACAGCTCACAATAAAACAGCATAACGAACGAATACCAGGTCTCATTTGGTACGATGCATTGTTCTATAATTTTGGAACAATAAAATCGATTCATTGAGGGAAGAAGTTAGTATATGATGCTCAGATGCATTTTCTTGGGCTTAGGTTGGAAATTTTAGCACTGCTTGCCTCAATGATTTCTTTCAGCATTGAAATTCAGAGGAGAGCCTAAGAATGGGCTTGCTTTTCATGGTTCCAGCTGTTGTTATATTACAACAAATCATCCATTTGACGGTGTTCATTAACTACACAGTTATGCAGCGGAAATTATGCGAGCTGTGTTCTTCGTTGTCCAGGACGAAGCTCCATTGAAGAAAGTCATCTTCTAAGAAACAAACTGGCATTGGAAACGGTTTTTTTTATGTAGCTGGGACAGGCTACATACAAGTTACTCTCTGCCTCATCCTTAATATGTCAATTAACTGTAGAAAATGTACAATCCCAAATGTAGTTAAACGTTGATTAACTTTTAATGTTTTTATTACTAAAGAATTTTTATCTTCAAAATGTATCTGTTAGTTGCTTCTTTAAATGCGTTACTCAATTGCAATACCATCATATTCGTTCTTTGTTGATTTTCGATTTTTTTTTTTTATTACAGCGTAGTCATCTTGCTCAGGCTCACATTTCAAAAAATGCATTGTTAGGCAACTGAACCAAGTCATCTCAGCATCCTCATGCGAATCCCATAAAACACTTTTGGGAGCAGGTAAAACATTGAACCAGAGAGCGCTTCGCGTGTCACAATACGGACATTGCACTGAAGAGAAAGGGCGTCAAATTCCATTTTTGTGTTGGTGTAAATGGTCGAAAGTGTTCCACAAGAGATCGTCGCTTCAATTCAGGCAAAGGTGGGTTCACACTTTTTTAATTTTTATATTATGATAGATAGATAAAATTCTCAAACTCACTTTTGTTACCCAAAAAGAGTAAGAGGACACGTTTTCACTACTCTTCTGTTGCAAATAGCAAATACAATATTTTTACAATCTAGATTTTCCCCCAGAATGTTTGAATTTTTCTTATTTTCACGTGTCTGAAGTTTGTATTAGTAGCTAAAAATTTCAAGCAATCCTTTTCATTTTATTATTATTGTATTTTTTCCCTCGCAGTCTTGAAGGATTATCATGTTACAAATCCATTCATTGAATTAATCTAAAATTTTAATTAACATTGTAAGTAAACTCGTGTAAGCAAGTACAAATAACAGCTGCAATAAATTTTCGTTTGCCTTACAAGAATGCCTCATTTATGATTTACATGCAAATAAAATCGATTGGTGAGTTTCAGTTCCGTAGTTTTCAAAATGAAATGCGATTGGAGATTCTCTTCATCACGCTAAAGCACATACTATCTTATCTGTTGCTAAGCGATATAGTTTGTCTTTCAGTCGTTCAGCTTCTAAATTGTACGCCTTACCGTATGGCTGCAGTGTTAAAATATTCATGCGATTTGTGAGATGATTTTCATGTCTCTTCGAGGGATTCTGATTGTTTCGGATAAACAGAACATTAAAATCATTTGCGAATAAACATATATAATAGTATTCAGAAATTCTCTTTAGGTTGCTTATAATGCCATTCTCTTTTGATAAAGAAATTGGAATTTCTTTGACAGAAGATTGATTTATTACAATAATCCTGAGACTTATTTTAAAAGCAAGCCCAGAATATTCGTCATTCTCCCGAAATGATTCGTCAGTTTGCAACTTAGTTGTAATAGTAATAATGAGCAAGTATTATGCACTGACTGAAAACATTAGTCTTCGAGCTGTAGAGTTAAAAAAAAAATAAGTATACAGTTCCGAGGCTACAAATGGCCTTTCCTTAAGGAGATTTCCAGATGGAGGTAACAAGTACGGTAAGCGCCTTTCAGGATCGGGCCTGAAAGCACTTGTGATTGACTGACTCACATTATGCTGTATGGCTTTTGTTACCCACTTGGTGCTACTTTAGGTATTCATTGATGAGCTTTATTAAGGGATATTTCTTCTAGTTTTTTTTTCTTTTTCGATACAAAATAGTCTTTGAAACTCGAGATGCACTTATGGTGAAAACAATGATAAGAGAAAAAAATGCAAAGGACACATTTTTCCAGGAACCTACGAACAACTTGGGTCGAATATTTATTACGGATCCTCAGGTGTTGACAATAACGAAGTGGTATAATACAACACATTAAGGAAATGAAAATATCGAACGCATTTTCATTCGCTCTTAATAGTATCCAGTTTGTTCCTGGATTATTGGATCCTGTTTTTTGTTCCTGGCAAGTTAATTCATACGATAACGTGGAATTTTGATTTAATATATTGCAGTTTTCTTCTTATTCTTCCTTTTTCGCATTAGGCCTCATTGGCCTGTTACGGAGCTATCCTAATTTTATTCATGCCGTATCTGTCCCGAGGATAAGGTGGCTAGCCCTATACCTCCCGGTGTGTCTGTAGATGC